>NC_036849.1:29692141-29785898 GCF_002910315.2 Salvelinus sp. IW2-2015
CACACCAACATAACAGAGACGCAAAGTGTTACAACACCAATTGTAGGGGTGTTCTGTACCTTGTTGAGGTTTCCAAAGCCCATCCTCTGGATAGCTGCGGTCTTCCACTCGGGCAGGGGGAACAAACTGCACGGCGGGGGGCTGTTGTTTCATGACACCCAGGGGTAGGGTGCACAGCACCGCGTCACACTTGTATATGAACGTCTGGGTGGTGGAGCGCGTGTTGACTGCTATCACCTCACAGCCTGGAGATATACACATGGTTAGTCTAGTTAACACACATAAACAAAAAGAGATCCACAGATTGACAAAGATAGCTACTAACACACATCCTGTAAACTTACAGAGGCTGTGTATCGACCTGTCGTACTGCAGTGTTCAGTTTGATGTCCAGCCCTCGGCCAGAGCCACGGGGACACAGGAGTAGCCGTTCCTCACTGTCAGGTGGCTGCCTGTGAACTCAAAGTCATCATCCTGGACAGGAGAGTGAGGGAGAAGAACATTTAAAAAAAATGTGGGTTATATATGGTTTACAGGGACTAGAAAACATTCAAATGGACTCAATGTCAGTTATGTGTGGTTTATGGAGACTAGTCAGGTGGTTATAATGGCCTAGATTCAACTGGACCTGGTGTCTAATAGCAGTTATTTAGTAAGTGCATACTGATGTCATCATCTGATCTAGTGTGGATGTGCTTACTAGGAGAAAGAAGTGCCAGGACAAGACATATTGGTTTAGTGGAAGGGCAAGAAGAATCTTAAAGGTAGCTCAGCCAGATGACGTTGCAATGAGCAGCACCGTAGATAATGAGATGCGCGTGATTCAATCCTTTGCTCTCACACAGTCACACAGTATCTGCGCTTCACGCTGCTACAACCTGGTAGCTACTGGAGCAAAAGAGCTGACAAGTTAGCCTCGAGCTTCAACGCTCTTAGCTGTTGCCAAAATTCACCCCATATTGTGTTTACTTTAGCATGCAACTCATCTCGCTAAGTCAACCTTTAATGAGTGAGTATGAGTGGGAGTGTACCTGGTCCCAGTGCTTGAGCGAGAGGGTGAGAGGGTGTGGCGTTGGCAAACTCCAGGTTGGCAAAGTGCCAGTCGAGGATCTGTCTGTCCCGGGACGACAGGTACACGTCACTGTGGAGAGATTATCAGAGGTTAGAAAAAGAAAGGATGGATGCGAACACATCTAGCCTGCTCCCAGACCTGTCTACAGCCTGCACCCAGACCCGTCTGCAGCCTGCTCCCAGACCCGTCTGCAGCCTGCTCCCAGACCTGTCTACAGCCTGCACCCAGACCCGTCTGCAGCCTGCTCCCAGACCCGTCTGCAGCCTCACCCAGACCCGTCTGCAGCCTGCACCCAGACCCGTCTGCAGCCTGCACCCAGACCCGTCTGCAGCCTGCACCCAGACCCGTCTGTAGCCTGCACCCAGACCCGTCTGTACTTTAGCCTACTCCAATGTCATTGTAAAGCCAAACATTGGCATGACAATTGCATAAAGAGCTGGCAAGAAAGCAGAAACAGCCTGGCACCCAGGCTAGAGCACACCCACGCTTAAACCTCTACGGGATTGGTGCCCTATACCGGGACGGTTGAGCTAACATGCGCTAATGTGATTAGCATGACATTGTAAGTAACAGCAAACCTTCCAGGACATAGACATGTCTTATATGGGCAGAAAGCTTACATTTTTGTTAATCTAACTGCACTGTCCAATTTACAGTAGCTATTACAGTTAAAAAATACCATGCTATTGTTTGAGGCGAGTGCACAACAACAAAAAACATATCACAGCAACTGGTTTGATACATTCACCTCTGAAGGTAAAAAGTACCTACATTCAGTAATCTTGCTCTGATTTTTCATCCTGAGGGTCCCAGAGATAAAATGTAGCATAGTTTTGTTTGATAAAATCTATCTTTATATTCAAATGTAGGAACTGGGTTCTCCAGTTTGAACCCCTGCGTCTCTGGCTCCACACCCACCCCGCCAGGCCATCTAGATGTGTGATAGTTAGTGTATAAGCTAATGATCCATCATGTATGACATTCCTGGGAATGTGTAAACTTAAATGTTGTATTACCATATCATTTTTGTATGATCTCTATAGTTACGTACTTGAAAATGTATCAATTGACCAATTCGGCACATTTGGGCAGACTTGTACTAATATAATATTGCAGTTTAGGCTCAATTTAGCAGTGTGTGCAAAGTTTCAGATTGATCCAGTGAAGCATGGCAATACTGGACAATCAATATTTTGTATCAAGTCTGCCCAAATGTGCCGAATTGGTCAATTGATACATTTTCAAGTACGTTACTGTAGAGATCATACAAAAATGATATGGTAATACAACATTTAAGTTTACACATTCCCAGGAATGTCATACATGATGGATCATTAGCTTATACAGTAACTATCACACATCTAGATGGCCKGGCGGGGTGGGTGTGGAGCCAGAGACAGCAGGGGTTCAAACTGGAGAACCCAGTTCCTACATTTGAATATAAAGAYAGATTTTATCAAACAAAACTATGCTACATTTTATCTCTGGGACCCTCAGGATGACAAATCAGAGCAAGATTACTGAATGTAGGTACTTTTTTACCTTCAGAGGTGAATGTATCAAACCAGTTGCTGTGATATGTTTTTTGTTGTTGTGCACTCGCCTCAAACAATAGCATGGTATTTTTTAACTGTAATAGCTACTGTAAATTGGACAGTGCAGTTAGATTAACAAAAATGTAAGCTTTCTGCCCATATAAGATGTGGGCAGAATGTCCTGGAAGGTTTGTCCTGTGTCCTGGAAGGTTTGCTGTTACTTACAATGTCATGCTAATCACATTAGCGCATGTTAGCTCAACCGTCCCGGTATAGGGACACCAATCCCGTAGAGGTTTAAGCGTGGGTGTGCTCTAGCCTGGGTGCCAGGCTGTTTCTGCTTTCTTGCCAGCTCTTTATGGAATTGTCATGCCAATGTTTGGTTTTACAATGACATTGGAGCAGGCTAAAGTACAGACGGATCTGGGAGCAGGCTAAAGTACAGACGGATCTGGGAGCAGGCTACAGACGGATCTGGGAGCAGGCTGCAGACGGGTCTGGGAGCAGGCTGCAGACGGGTCTGGGAGCAGGCTGCAGACGGGTCTGGGAGCAGGCTGCAGACGGGTCTGGGAGCAGGCTGCAGACGGGTCTGGGAGCAGGCTGCAGACGGGTCTGGGAGCAGGCTGCAGACGGGTCTGGGAGCAGGCTAGATGTGTTCGCATCCATCCTTTCTTTTTCTAACCCTCTGATAATCTCTCCACAGTGACGTGTACCTGTCGTCCCGGGACAGACAGATCCTCGACTGGCACTTTGCCAACCTGGAGTTTGCCAACGCCACACCCCTCTCCACCCTCTCGCTCAAGCACTGGGACCAGGTACACTCCCACTCATACTCACTCATTAAAGGTTGACTTAGCGAGATGAGTTGCATGCTAAAAGTAAACACAATATCGGGTGAATTTTGGCAACAGCTAAGAGCGTTGAAGCTCGAGGCTAAACTTGTCAGCTCTTTTGCTCCAGTAGCTACCAGGTTGTAGCAGCGTGAAGYGCAGATACTGTGTGACTGTGTGAGAGCAAAGGATTGAATCACGTGCATCTCATTATCTACGGTGCTGCTCATTGCAACGTCATYTGGCTGAGYCTACCTTTAAGATTTCTTCTTGCCCTTCCACTAAACCAATATGTCTTGTCCTGGCACTTCTYTCTCCTAGTAAGCACATCCACACTAGATCAGATGATGACATCAGTATGCACTTACTATAAACKGCTATTAGACACCAGGTCCAGTTGAATCTAGGCCATTATAACCACCTGACTAGTCTCCATAAACCACACATAACTGACATTGAGTCCATTTGAATGTTTTCTAGTCCCTGTAAACCATATATAACCCACATTTTTTTTAAATGTTCTTCTCCCTCACTCTCCTGTCCAGGATGATGACTTTGAGTTCACAGGCAGCCACCTGACAGTGAGGAACGGCTACTCCTGTGTCCCCGTGGCTCTGGCCGAGGGCCTGGACATCAAACTGAACACTGCAGTACGACAGGTCCGATACACAGCCTCTGGTAAGTTTACAGGATKTGTGTTAGTAGCTATCTTTGTCAATCTGTGGATCTCTTTTTGTTTATGTGTGTTAAACTAGACTAACCATGTGTATATCTCCAGGCTGTGAGGTGATAGCAGTCAACACGCGCTCCACCACCCAGACGTTCATATACAAGTGTGACGCGGTGCTGTGCACCCTACCCCTGGGTGTCATGAAACAACAGCCCCCCGCCGTGCAGTTTGTTCCCCCCCTGCCCGAGTGGAAGACCGCAGCTATCCAGAGGATGGGCTTTGGAAACCTCAACAAGGTACAGAACACCCCTACAATTGGTGTTGTAACACTTTGCGTCTCTGTTATGTTTGGTGTTTGTACTGAGGTGCAAGTCCTTTGGGAGTCTTGCTGCTAAAACAAGGTACTGAAAATCCCTCACTGGGGTGCTGTGACATCTTGTGTCTCTGTCTTGGTGTGTGTCTGTTATTTTTGGTGTTTCTACACCAAAAGATGGAGATGGATGGAAGACTCATTTTGGAGTCTTGCTGCTGTGTCCTTGAAGTAGGAACTTGACCTTCAGTGAGAAGCCTGCTGCTGTAAAAATGGATGTGTGTACAGAAAAAAAGCCTCTTGGCTCACTTGATACTAAACTACCAGGAAGTGAAGTAAAATTCWGATAATCTCTCCCGCTGTCAAGACATGTATTTCACTCATTCAGTCACCCTATCAATTTACATGAGCATCTTTATTACATTGTATCAAGCATTATTCAGCCCGGGTGTTTTGGACATACATAGTGCAGAGAACAAGTTTGTTTTTATTATTATGCCCCTGTACCACTCTCCCCTGGTTGGAGGACATGTTGAAAAATGGAAATGAAATATATACAGTGCCTTGCATAAGTATTCACCCCACCTTGGTGTTTTTCCCTATTTTGTTGCATTACAACCTGTAATTTTAAATAGATTTTTGAGAATTTACAATTACATTGTCGTGGAAATTCTACACAGGGACACTCAAAGTCAATCTTAAATTAATCATTCTTTATTAACAGCATGCTGGAGAGGTCACAGTCAAATTTAGATGCATAAAGTACCAGTCTGAAGTGAGCTCCGCCGGGGCAGTCCCGTTACTTGTCTGTGTAAGCAGTAWATAAGACTAGTTATATTTGCATGATTTAGCTTATTCATTATTCATAATTAATTCATCATTAATGTTTGGTTCATGCATGTGACCGACCAATACCTCACAAGGYTTCTTCTCTCCAAGCTGAGAACTCGAAACTAAAATATTCCTTTACGCCCAGAACATTGTTTGAGAACGATTGACAAATTGCAGATACTGATAGTGAGGATTCCTCCAGCACGATCAATCAGTCACTTGCAAGAACAGAGTCGAATTGGTTATTAGAAAAGCACAAACATAAAATGTTCCATCACAGCATGCTCCCTCAACTTAACTTCTTACGGCTGAAATCCCGCTAACGGGATCGATATGACAACAGCCAGTGGAAGTGCAAGGCGCCAAATTCAAACAACAGAAATCTCATAATTAAAATTCCTCAAACATACAAGTATTTTACACCATTTTAAAGATAAACTTATTGTTAATCCCACCACAAGTGTACGATTTCAAAAAGGCTTTACGACAAAAGCACACCAAACGATTATGTTAGGTCAGCCACTAGTCACAGAAAAACACAGCCATTT
Organism: Salvelinus sp. IW2-2015; assembly: GCF_002910315.2. Classification (NCBI taxonomy): domain Eukaryota; kingdom Metazoa; phylum Chordata; class Actinopteri; order Salmoniformes; family Salmonidae; genus Salvelinus; species Salvelinus sp. IW2-2015. The sequence continues at coordinate 29,697,938 of NC_036849.1, forward strand.
TTCCAGCCAAAGAGAGGAGTCACAAAAAGCAGAAAGAGATAAAATTAATCACTAACCTTTGATGATCTTCATCAGATGACACTCATAGGACTTCATGTTACACAATACATGTATGTTTTGTTCGATAAAGTAAATATTTATATCCAAAAATCTCAGTTTACATTGGCGTGTTATGGTCAGTAATGTTTTGCTTACAAAACATCCGGTGATTTTGCAGAGAGCCACATCAATTTACATAAATACTCAAAATAAATGTTAATGAAAATACAAGTGTTATACATGGAATTATAGATCCACTTCTCCTTAATGCAACCGCTGTGTCAGATTTCAAAAAAACTTTACGGAAAAAGCACACCATGCAATAAWCTGAGTACGGCGCTCAGACACAAAAACAAGCCTTACAGGTACCCGCCATGTTGTGGAGTCAACAGAAGTCAGAAATAGCATTATAAATATTCACTTACCTTTGATGATCTTCATCAGAATGCACTCCCAGGAATCCCAGTTCCACAATAAATKTTTGTTTTGTTCGATAAAGTCCATCATTTATGTCCAAATACCTCCTTTTTGTTTGCGCGTTTAGGTCACAAATCCAAATTCATGAGGCGTGAGCACTAGGTCCAGACGAGAAGTCAAAAAGTTCCGTTACAGTTCGTAGAAACATGTCAAACAATGTATAGAATCAATCTTTAGGATGTTTTTAACATAAATCTTCAATAATGTTTCAACCGGAGAATTCCTTTGTCTTTAGAAATGCAATGGAACGCAGCTAACTCTCACGAGACGCGTGAGACTGAGCTCATGGCACTCTKCCAGACCTCTGGTTGAAACAGCTCTCATTCCCTTCTCCTTCACAGTAGAAGCCTCAAACAAGGTTCTAACATCTAGTGGAAGCCTTAGGAAGTGCAATCGGGCCACATTTCCACTGTATCTTGGATAAGCAAAGAGTTGAAAAACTACAAACCTCAGATTTCTCACTTCCTGGTTGGATTTTTTCTCAGGTTTTTGCCTGCCATATGAGTTCTGTTATACTCACAGACATCATTCAAACAGTTTTAGGAACTTCAGAGTGGTTTCTATCCAAATCTACTAATAATATGCATATCTTAGCTTCTGGGCCTGAGTAGCAGGCAGTTTACTCTGGGCACCTTATTCATCCAAGCTACTCAATACTGCCCCCCAGCCATAAGAAGTTAAGACAAAACTCTGACATTGTGTGACAAAACAGGACATTTTACTGGCCTTTTAATGTCCCCAGCACAAGGTGCACCTATATAATGAGCATGCTGTTTAATCAGCTTCTAAATATGCCACAACTGTCAGGTGTATGAATTATCTTGGCAAAGGAGAAATTATCACTAACAGGGATGTAAACAAATTTGTGCACAAAATTTGATAGAAATGTGCATATGGAAAATCTAAGATGTTTTATTTCAGCTCATTTAACATGGGACCAATACTTTACATGTTGTGTTTATATTTTTGTTCAGTGTATCAACAAAAAAAAAAGAAGAAAAAAAAAAAGATCTTAACAAAATTCAATTTTGACATTATGGGGTATTCAGGCTGTAACACAACAAAATGTAGAACAAGTCAAGGGATGTGAATACTTTCTGAAGGCACTGTGTATATACAGAACCAGTCAAAAGTTTGGACACACCTACTCCAGGGTTGTTCTTTATTTCTAATATTTTCTACATTGTAGAATAATAGCGAAGACAACAAAATTATGAAATAACACATATGGAATCATGTAATAACTAAAAAAGGGCTAAACAAATCAAAATATGTTATATTTGAGATTTTGCAAAGTAGMCACCCTTTTGCCTTAATGACAGCTTTGTACACTCTTGGCATTCTCTCAATCTGCTTCACCTGGAATGCTTTTCCAACAGTATTGAAGGAGTTCCCACATATGCTAAGCACTTGTTGGCTGCTTTTCCTTTACTCTGCGGTCCAACTCATCCCAAACCATCTCAATAAGGTTGAGGTCGGGTGATTGTGGAGGCCAGGTCGTCTGATGCAACACTCCATCACTCACCTTCTTGGTCAAATAGCCCTTACACTAAGTGTAAACCAGATTGGATGGTATATCGCTGTGGTAGCCATGCTGGTTAAGTGTGCCAGACAATGTCACCAGCAAAGCACCATCACACCACCTCCTCTATGCTTCATGGTGGGAACCACATATGTGGAGATCATCCGTTCACCTACTCTGTGTCTCACAAAGACACGGCGGTTGGAACCAAAAATCTCACATTTGGACCCAAGCAAGTCTCTTCTTCTTATTGGTGTCCTTTTAGTAGTGGTTTCTTTGCAGCAATTTGACCATGAAGGCCTGATTCACACAGTCTCCTCTGAACAGTTGATGTTGAGATGTGTCTGTTACTTGAAATCTGAAGCATTTATTTGAGCTGCAATTTCTGAGGCTGGTAACTCTAATGAACTTATCCTCTGCAGCAGAGGTAACTCTGGGTCTTCCTTTCCTGTGACCGCCCTCATGAGAGCCAGTCATTAGCGCTTTATGTTTTTTGCCACTGCACATGAAGAAACTTTAAATGTTTTTGAAATTTCCCGGATTGACTAACCTTCATGTCTTAACATAAGGATGGACTGTTTCTCTTTGCTTATTTGAGCTGTTCTTGCCATAAAATGGACTTGGTCTTTTACCAAATAGGGCTATTTTCTGTATACCACACCAACTTCGTCACAACACAACTGATTGGCTCAAACGCGTTAAGAAGGAAAGAAATTCCACAAATGTACTTTTAACAAGGCACATTTGTTAATTGAAATGCATTCCAGGTGACTACCTCATGAAGCTGGTTGAGAAAATGCCAAGTGTGTGCAAAGGGTGGCTACTTTGAAGAATCTCAAATGTTATTTCATAGTTTAGGGTTTCATTATTATTTATTATTATTCTACAATGTAGAAAATAGTAATAAATAAAAAAATAAACCCTGGAATGAGTAGGTGTGTCCAATCTTTTGACTGGTTGTGTTTGTATAAATATATATACAGTTTTTTTTCTTAATTGGACTGGAGTCCAAGTGTATCGGCCAATCAATGAATCACTCCAGTCTTAATTCCAACCCTTCAGATGTTCAGACTGACCCATCTTTCCCAGTACATTACCGTTTTACTCTGTCCTTTTGTAACACATCCTTCTATTTTACTGATGTCTTACGAGGGTCTTGAACCTCTATTTGGACCATTTCTACAGAGATTGCCCTAAAAATAAACACTTTACCTAAGAGTATAATCATCTTTCCCACTGATTGATTATAGTTTTCTGGATCTCCTAACAGTACTGTTTATAGGTCCATGTGAACACAGGCATTATGACTTAACARCCACTCCTTGACCTGATGCCAAAAGCAGTACCAAAAGAGATKATCTATTGTTTCTGTTCCCTCATGGCAGTCTGCACAGGGCTGCCTGTCCAAAGACCCATATATTAAGCATTCCTTTTGTGGCGAGAATTTTATATAATAGTTTAAATTGAAAAGAACGGCTCGATGCGTCACTTGTAAATCAGTTCATAAACCCGTTGCCATGGTATTGGGACCTTTAGACTTGTTGCCAACTGTCATGAATTTTATGCAGCATAGTTGTCAAACCTATCGACCTTAACTGGAACTGATACATTTTATGATTTATACTAGTCATTTTAAGCCATGGATGGTTTTTCATTGGAGGCAGACAAAACCAATTCATTACTTTGAGCAATTGCCTCTTCCATTTTTGTGCCAGAGCTGCGATGAGTTGGTTATACACCTTGRATTGCTGGTGTAACAGTTTTACAGTCCTTATTTACCATGTCGTTCATAAACATGATACCTCCCTTATACATTTGTATTAGTACATTGGATTTTAGCCATATTATTTGCTCTTTTATTTGTTCTACCTTTTCTGAAGGATGAAATTTGAATTGTAACCAAATCTTTATGGCTTAATTTAAAAAAATAAAATAAATACAAGGTTACCTCTCCCCAACACAGCTATTTATCCTGCTTTATAGCAATCCCGGGAGGGAGGAATGTGTGCGGGTGAGTGTTTTGGAAATCTGTTAGTAATCAGATAAGAGTCCTCCCCCACTCTCTCTCGCTCCTCTTTTTTTTTYTTCTTCCTGAGCCCTGATGTGCATCATCTACTGCAGAGTTTCAATCTGCTAATTCGGCTGCAGCAGAAAATGCGGCATTATTATGCAACGAGACCTGTTTGTGGTACCTCGTGGCCACCAGAGGGAGCTCCGTCTCTGGATCACTTGAATGAACCAATCTGCTTCTAATGACAGCGTTTGCATATGAAAAGATTATTGTGCGTGAAATGGGTCTTAAACAACTTCTCACAAATATAGAACGGGCAGTTGAAACAATAGAGATTTATATAATTCAGTTGCGTTTAATACTGTGGGTCAGAACGATGTTGAAATGCAGCTGCTCAGACTTCACATTTGGTCCTGTTCCAGCTTTCCCTTTGGTGTCTCCTTTATAAAACAGTTCAATTCTGATTTCTGACACTTCTGGTTTCGTTCTGATCACTAGCGTCATCAGAAAGGCCTAGAGCACAGAATTTCCCTCAATCTCTGGCTCCCTGTGCAATTTATTGACTCATTGCGCAACTCCAAACTGTGTCTGGGAAACTGTCCTGACTAGACTGGTATCTGTGGGGTGTATTGAGTCACTCATGCTGATGTGTGTTCCTCCCGTCACCAGGTGGTGCTGTGTTTTGACCGTGTGTTCTGGGACCCCAGTGTGAACCTGTTTGGCCATGTGGGCAGCACTACAGCCAGCAGGGGAGAACTCTTCCTCTTCTGGAACCTTTACAAAGGTGAGTAGGGCTGGGTGATATGGACAAAATATCATATCGTGGTCAAAAAATAGTTGTTTTTAATAATAAAAGTTCACAATTTCCTGCACTCATTTGAGATCATTTCCACACTGACACGTAGTGCTGCTAGATATAGGCAAACAATCTAGGCCTTGTTTTTTTACCAAATGTTGCAATTGCGATTTGACTTGTGATTTAGAGCAAAACACTTGGGTGAACTGTTGGAATCATTGAAATTGAGTTCAAATTCAAAATTTAGAATATAATAGTGGGCACTTTGAATACAGTGTTTGACTTGACAACAAATTAAAATGCCAGGGAGGAGTTATTGTGACAGGGTAGGAACCGAAGTGTTTCCTAGGGGACTCTAATCTTTGGCTACATTGAATGTTCTCTCTGAGCAACTTCATGTAGCTAACATTCTTGCTTCACATATTCCTCTTTGATTTAGAAGATACTGTTGCACAAAAAACATGCACTGGTATTATCAGGCTGTATAGCTAGTTTTATGTTTGCTCTGACTCAGTACATTTATTAGCTACCTAGCGACTAGTATTAGCAAGGTTTAGGCCCAACTTACTAAGAAAAGACAAACTGATAGTGTAATTATAGAACGCTAGTGGATTGATATTAAGAAGCAAAGTGAAAACAGCATTGTTGCAGGTGCTGCATTGACCCATGCAGACTGAACGCAAGTGTCTGGTGGTCAAGGAAAAACAAATGTGCTCCCTGAGTGTCAGGGGGAGGGGCTAAATCTATGGAAAGCGGCGACTCCAGTAGCAAAGTAAACTATTAAAAACGGACATTACCCACGGCATATCACAGTTAACAAACCAAACATTCAAATAGCATTATAGAAGGTAAAGTAAAAACTCAAACCAGTCCATGTTGTTACAGTATACCACCCAGCCCTAAAGGTGCGCACATTGAACTAGTCTTTTCTCTGTGAACTGTGATGGGCCTAATTTGACTCTTTGTTTGGATCTCCTTCATTGCACTGATCAGGTGAAAGCCAGCCTGATTTGATGATAAGCTTCTTCCACCATGTGGTTTTCAATTGCCAAGTCTTCTCCYGTGGCAGATAAAGGAGAGGATAGATTTATAAGCAACTGAGTTAGAGACGTGTTGATATTTGGATGTAGTCACACATTTTGACTTGGGTCAGAATTTCCTTCTCTAAATGAATATTACATTTTCAGTGGTGGAATAATTACTCAATTGTCATCTTTACTTTTACTCAAGTATATCTTAATAGAAAATGACTCAAGTAAAAGTGAAAGTCACGCATTAAAATACTACTTGAGGTAAAGTCTAAAAGTATCTGGTTTTAAATGTACTTAAGTACAGTGGTGGGAAAATTACTTAAATGTCATACTTGAGCAAAAGTAAATGACATCCATCAAATTCCTCATATTAAGCAAACCACATGGCACACTTGTCTTGCTGCTTTTTATTTACGGACAGCCAGGGGCACAATAACACTCAGACATCATTTACCAACGCAGTATTTGTGTTTAGTAAGTCTGCCATAGCGATGACATAGCGTTATATCGATAGGTTCGTGAATTGGACCATATTGCTGTCCTGCCTGAGCATTTGAAATGTAACGAGTACTTTTGGGTGTCAGGGAAAATGTATAAAGTACAGATATTCTTTAGGAATGTAGGGGAGTAAAAGTTGTGCCAGCATGTAGCCTAATGGTTAGTGTTGGGCCAGTAACTGAAAGGTTGCTAGATCGAATCCCCGAGCTGACAAGGTAAAAATCTGTCGTTCTGCCCCTGAACAAGGCAGAACGACAGTTCCTAGGCCATCATTGTAAATAAGAATTTGTTCTTAACTGACTTGCCTAGTTAAATAAAATACAGTACAGATACCCCACAAAATGACTTAAGTAGTACTTTAAAGTATTTGTATGTAGTTACTTTACACAACTGCATTTTCACATATGCCTTTTGGACAGTGTTACTGCGAAATTGACCCACGTGTTTCCCCCCCTCCTCCCAGCCCCCATACTGCTGGCGCTGATGGCCGGAGAGGCGGCCGGCATCATGGAGAACATCAGCGACGAYGTCATTGTCGGACGCTGCCTCGCCATCCTCAAAGGTATCTTCGGAAGCAGCGCAGTACCTCAGGTATGTGTGAATTTGCTTGTTTTGTACATAAAAATAGAATAACACTCAATATGACCGCCACCGGTCCTCCCACCACGTAACGTAAACTTGAATCATAATATCCATTTCTATAGTTTGAGTCCTTTCCAACCACCAGTCAAATACATAATGAAAAAATGGTTCATATGTAGTTATTCATGTTGGTTAGCGTTGGAACTGTTTAGTGTTTCCCAACCATGTTTACTGGAATCTAATATCGGCATGGAAACTGTCTTTTCTTTGTTATCATGGCAGCCCAAGGAAACGGTGGTGACGCGTTGGCGTGCCGACCCCTGGGCGCGGGGCTCCTACTCATACGTGGCGGCCGGTTCCTCCGGTAACGACTATGACCTCATGGCCCAGCCCATCACCCCCGGCCCCGCCATCCCCGGAGCGTCACAGGTAACACATGGGACTACTAACACATCTGACCACTAAGAAATACGATATATTACGAAACAGTTTCCCAGATACAAATTAAGCCTAGTCCTGGGTTAATAAGTACACTCAGTGGAAAATCTCCATTCAAAGTGCTTTCAGGTCCAGGAATAGGCTAATTCTGTGCAGTACTCTGCTTTGTGATTTAAGGCTGTGAACACTACATATATAAATATAGCTGCAAGCAGCAATGCCAGGGTTCAGCTATGTGCCACGATCAGTAAAAATGTCACTTTGCCCTAGGACGAGTTACTTATGTAATGTTTACCACGCTTGCAAAATATCAGAATTCAATTTTATGTATTTTTTATCATTTTCAATGAGGTTGACTACTGTAAAAGTCTTCTTATCCAGAACCACTGGACCAATCGGCACCAAATTTGGTATATTACATCTATGGATGCACATCTTCAAATGCAAGATTCTGTTGCCAGAAGAGTAGCGTTTTTCTCAAAATGGCGGACCTGAGAAATAAGTATAATAATAATGAACCAGATCAAATACGATAAGGTGTCACCATCACTGCTGAACCCCTAATAACACACTCCACTACTTATTTCTGTACTGGCATCCCACTTTTGATTCGTATATAGTGAATGGAGTGGCAAAGGCCTGAACCCGACATTATTTTCACACATGCATGTTGTACTTATGAATAAAGAGTGTAAAGCACAATCTATTACATCATCAGAACCATCACCTCGCTCTAAGTCAATGAGAACACTGGATATTAGCGCAAGTTTATACTTTAAAAACATACCCGGAACCACCAGAGCATATTTGCAAAATCTCATCCTCCTTAGCCAACCCAAGTCGTTCCGACATGGGAACACTCATATTTCTGTGTTGGTCATTTCTCCACACCCCCCCCCCCTTTGTTCGCAGCCCGTCCCACGTCTGTTCTTCGCCGGCGAGCACACGATCCGCAACTACCCGGCCACGGTGCACGGCGCTTTGCTCAGCGGCCTGCGAGAGGCGGGACGCATCGCCGACCAGTTCCTGGGCGCCATGTACACCCTCCCCCGACAAGCCACGCCCACTGCCGCCCCTCAGCCCTCCCCCAGTGTCTAGAACCCTGCCACTTATACCAATGTCCTTCTATGTTCAAGTGATGTCGGTGACTCCTGCTAACTAAGATGTAAAAAAAAATGTGCCTGTCATTTTGTGTTAATGTTTAACCTCCATCGATGTTACTGGACAAACAAACTGCACATTCCCAAAGGACCGAGCCAGCACCACTCATATCTCTTATCCTGCATCGTTCCCTCTCATCCACCTCCTCATAACTCGACAGTCAATGCAGTTAAGTCAATGAAACTCTCAGCTGGTTTAGTGTCCCTTCCAGTGCCGCTAGTTAACCATAGTGCTGTTTGAGCAAGCTCATGCTAGGATCTGGTTGTTGAAGGTAACGAAAGCCTCTTTGGTAAGACAGATCTGGTTCCCACTTCCCAGTCTTATTCCAGTAGGAAGACACTACACTAGATGTCATGCTAACCCCGGTCTACTTTATCGTTGCCCAGCCCGGGACTTGAACCAGCGACTTTCCTGTTACTGGTCCACCTCCCTAACATTAAATGGATGGAGGGGCTGAAGAGAAGGATCAGCAGCCAATGGAATCCAGAAACACAGACAATAAGTCACAAAGGACAGCCAATCACGCGCTGATCCATCCCTAGCTAGCATTAACACCGTAGCACTGTTTCCCTCCCATTTTAAACCTGATGTATTTTCTATAAAAAATATTCTAGCTGCTACGATGTTGTAGCCTACAAGTGCATTGTATTGATTGTTTTAAGGCTAATGTTAGTTGTATGCCTCCTACTGAATAGGACCTGTACCGTGTAGGGTATGATGCATAGAGGAGTAGTGGGGGGAAAAATAGCAGTTTGTATTGAAATGCAAAAAGATAAATACTATGATTTATGTTGAGAGAAAAAAATCCAGTTGTGAATGTTTTTGTTACTTATTGTATTTAGCAGCTTGTCTTGGTGTATTTTATTGTCAGCGTTGCATACCTTTTTGATATGTTTTCAACATTTGGGTATACAAATCTAATAAATGCATGTGTGTCCCAAAAAAATGGTTTGTTATTGAACAGGTTCAGATAGTACCTCCCTGTTTCACTTCTTCCATTTCATGCCTAGTGAACACAACCCAGACAATTATGAGTGGAGATGATCAATGACTTGCTTCCTGACCAGTGTCCACACACAGAGGGTGCTTCCCAATCATCTCCTGAAGTGTACACTCTTTCACTACTCTCAAAGATGATCTATTATATTGACAAGCTAGTCGAGGTGACTGCTCTAACCATGGAAATACATGTCAATGATTGAAGGAAGGCAAGAGCACGTGGGACCATTCTAGCCAATGAGAGGGCAGATAGTTGTGCCTGTAGTTCACACATGTAAATTGTTTGTCTCAAAGTTGCCACATGCATCCACTTGTAACAGCCTAAAAATTTTGAAACTTCTTTTTGATCAAATAAACCTCACGTAATTTGACACTGATAGACCTCCATACAAAAAAGGGCTTATCTCAGACATTTTGGGTGGAGTAAATCTTCTCGCCTGGCTACTTCAAACAAATCTAAAAGCATTGGTTTAGTGGAGGCATGGGCTAGTGGGAGTTTCTACCATATCTTAGACAAGCTCTCTCACGTCAGAAATAGACGTTCATCCGTGTTTCCTACTTCCAACAATGCTCACTGTTGCCCCTAGTGGCTGGTTTCCCAGACTAGATGTAACATAGTAAACATAAATCCAGGGAAAAAATGTGTATGATATGTTACATGAAATAGGTTACTGAAGGCAAAAACATAAAGGAGGGTGGTTGGTTGTATAATGCAAACATCTAGCAACCCAAAGGTTGCGTGTTTGAATCTCATCACGGACAATTTTAGCTAATGTTAGTTTTATCCACCTACATTTACATTTAAGTCATTTAGCAGACGCTCTTATCCAGCTAACGTTTGCCACAAATTGGAATTTAACATTTTTTACTTTTTGCAAATCCATAACGTTCTTGTACGTACAGTTGAAGTCGGAAGTTTACATACACCTTAGCCAAATACATTTAAACTGTTTTTCACAATTACGGACATTTAATTATAAGTGTTATTAACAATTGTTGGAAAAACGACTTGTGTCATGCACAAAGTAGATGTCCTAACCGACTTGCCAAAACTAAGGTTTGTTAACAAGAAATTTGTGTTTGAAAATTAAGTTGACTCCAACCTAAGTGTTTGTAAACTTCTGACTTCAACTGTACATCCACAAATGAATACATACYGTACAAAATGTAACATACTAAATGTAGTATCTCAGATTTACATACAGAATAATACGAAATGCTCTGAGAACACGTTGGGTTTCCATGTCATCTCCCAACATCCTCAAACATAGATGGATGTTGAATCCTGATTTTATAGCAGTCATTTCCTTTCAAATCAGTAAAGGGCAGTGAACAAGTGTACACTTTGGGAAGAAAGAGAGATAATTAGGATATAGCCACACATGTCTGACCTGGGTGGCCTCTAAGTAGCACTGATTCTCCCAGTCCTCTGACCATTGGCCTGCTCCCTGGAGCATGTGTGTGGTGGCCGGGCAAGGCTTTGGCAACCAACGCCATTGTAGGGGTCTGATGGACCAAAGGAGAAATTGCACTCGGCGGTTTGGGAACATAGTTTAGTACCAGTACCCCTATATCATTAGTGAGATTTCCCCTGGGCATGAGGGCCCCTTGACCACAGTAGGGAGGTTTGACTTAACTATAGTAACTTTGGTTGGGAAATATATTAAAATAGCTCTCATCAAGGTTGGCACTGTGTTATTTCCATGTGTTGTTCACCATGGGGCTCAGGGTAGACGTTGGTGGCTAGTGGGCTTTACGTTATTATACACACACAACAGTTTCCATTGGAGTTCTCAAATACCACTTTGCTCTCCTACTGGCAGGTGTATGTCTCCCTGCTGGTYGAGGTTAGTTACACAAGGCTGAGGCCTGTCTGAACGCATCTCCTTCAACAGCCTTGTGACTCACACTGCAGTCTGTACAGACGTCACAGGTGGGGTGAAAATGTGTACACACACATGCACACACAAAATAAAAAGCAGATGCCAGTCACAAGATGTGACAGCAGTTCCAAGAATCAACTCGTAGACGAGGTACTCAGACCAAAGTCAGGATGACAGTAGAATTAATGGAAAATAATCTATGGGCACAGTGTCAAAATGCAGGCCCTAACAGGTTGCGAGTCATGTAAGCTTGTGTTCCTTATTGTTCTAGAACCACTTTGAAACACAAATCACATCTGTCTGTATACAGGAAAGTACTGCAGACATCCACATCCTGTTTTTTAGTTTGACATTTTTTACATTTTAGTCATTTAGCAGATGCTCTTATCCAGAGCGACTTACAGTAGTGAGTGCATACATTTTCATATTTGTTCGCTGTGGGAATCGAACCCACAACCCTGGCGCTGCAAGTTCCATGCTCTACCAATTGAGTAAATATTCCTAGGTTTTTATATTAAAAAGTTGGAAGTTGAAACAGTTCTTTCTCACCATATGAACTTGCATAGAGATGATTAATTTGTATTCTTGACACACACAACATTTAGGTCACTCCAGATAGGACCTGTGTACCATGCTCAGTGGTTCACCTGACATTTAGGTCACTCCAGATGGGACCTGTGTACCATGCTCGTGGTTCACAGTGACATTTAGGTCACTCCAGATGGGACCTGTGTACCATGCTCAGTGGTTCACAGTGACATTTAGGTCACTCCAAATGGGACCTGTGTACCATGCTCAGTGGTTCACAGTGACATTTAGGTCACTCCAGATGGGACCTGTGTACCATGCTCAGTGGTTCACAGTGACATTTAGGTCACTCCAGATGGGACCTGTGTACCATGCTCAGTGGTTCACAGTGACATTTAGGTCACTCCAGATGGGACCTGTGTACCATGCTCATTGGTTCACAGTGACATTTTAGGTCACTTCAGAGGGACCTGTGTACCATGCTCAGTGGTTCACAGTGACATTTAGGTCACTCAGATGGACCTTGTACCATGCTCACGTGTTCACAGTGACATTTAGGTCACTCCAGATGGGACCTGTGTACCATGCTCAGTGGTTCACAGTGACATTTAGGTCACTCCAGATGGGACCTGTGTACCATGCTCAGTGTTCACAGTGACATTTAGGTCACTCACAGATGGGACCTGGTTTACCACTGCTCAGGGTTCACAGTGACATTAGTTCACATCCAGATGGGACCTGTGTACCATGCTCCGTGGTTCACAGTGACATTTAGGCCACTCCAGATGGACCTGTGTACCATGCTCAGTGTTCACAGTGACATTTAGGTCACTCCAGATGGGACCTGTGTACCATGCTCAGTGGTTCACAGTGACATTTAGGTCACTCCAGATGGGACCTGGACATGCTCAGGGGTTCACATGACATTTAGGTCACTCCAGATGGGACCTGTGTACCATGCTCAGTGGTTCACAGTGACATTTAGGCCACTCCAGATGGGACCTGTGTACCATGCTCAGGGGTTCACAGTGAAGTCCCTATCCAGCAGACGACCTGGTGATGATCTGATTCAACCTCCACAGTGGTTCCCCAAACCTTTTCTGCATTGTGACCCAAACTAAAGCCATGTAGCACATTTCCAGAATTCAATTAATGGGATAATTCACACTCAGTTTGTACAACTGATGTGCCGGGTGTCTTCACAACAGTTTTAAAATAATTTTTAGACAAACTTGTAAAAAATATGCATGCCATCACAACATGCTATCACAAATATGCATGCTATCAAATGCACTTAGTTGTAAAACTTGTGAACTGGGCCAATCCTTCATTTGGGCAACTGCTGTTACTAATCCAAGTCTCCAGAACAACTCTATAACCCTTTTACTAGACCTGCTGGCCGTAAGACTGTCCGGGAACAAGCCTAGCCTTCTCACTACCTGGTGGAGCTGTTTAACAGACGGTGTGTGCTGACTAGGCATTCCCCAGATCACCTGATGTATTTGACTAATTTGTCTGCTAGTTTGCACACAGTCAAAAGCCTCTCTCTAGAAAAGCCTCAATTGCAGGTGGTATAAAGCAATGGAAGTGTTGCTCTCACCCAAACACACTTGTGTGCGCGCGCGCGCGCACACACACACATACATACACACTCTGGGGTAAGGTGCTGTCAAATCATTAAACTAAAATGAGTCGGTTGGGTTTTCCACTTTCCCATAACACAAAGTATAGTCAAGATAGACACAAAAACATGGTTACAAACAGGTATTTTATTTTATTTTATTGGAATACATAATCCACTGTACAGTTGGCAGCTTCGAGAGCCCTACATGCAGAACGCGGTAAGGTTAAACATGCACAAACGTATATTACCCTAGGACAGAAAAAGCATCCTGCACAGTTTGCTGTGTATCACTGACACACAGAGAGAAGCTCAGAGGAGCGACATCCACAATAACCCTTTTGATCTGATTTCATAAATGTTTCTTTCTGGTTCCCTCCAGCCGCTTTAAGAGTCATTTCTATTCATTTATAAACACACTGCAATATAAAATACATGATTTCCAACTTGATCGTACAGAACGAAATTCCTCTGTATGTCTATGTGGGAGTGTGAGTAGGTGTGTGTGGAGAATATCCAGTTGTTCATGTTGGAGTGTGTGTAGGTGTGTGTGTGTCTCGAGTCCTGAACATCTCTTTCTTTGGCAGCACTTACATACAGCACACAAGATGAATAAACCCTGAATGCATGAGAGAGAAAACAGAGAACCTGTTAGAATGACTGATTCCTGAACCGCTAATAACAGGACGCCACATGGAGAATGACTTTAGCCTGCGTGGACGGAGCAGACACGCTCTTGATAAAACGTACATTACTCTCAATAGTCTCTGTCGGCTTGCCATCTCATGTCATAGCTCGAGATCATGACATCTCTCACATTAAAAAAACAAAAACAGGAAGTACTCTCCAGGAGTGCATTAATGAGAAAGATGCATATCTAGCAACAACAAAATCCTACATATATTTCAATAAGGCCCACTTTACAAAATTACAAGATTTTCTTAAATAAAATCTATCCGATACAGCTTCCAAAATAAAACATCTTTTGTTTTACAAAACTGAAACAAAAAAAACATGAGTTGAAAACAAAAGAAACCCTCAAATTGAATATTTCCCCTTATTTCAGCACAAATAGTTGAAGAGACAGGGTCTCCATCTTGGAAAACACTGGCGCTGTCTCAGACTGTAAACTGGAAATACTATGGAATGATTATGGCACAATTTTAGAAGGCAGAGACACACATAAGTGCCATGACTAAGGAAATCAAAAAAAAAACAAAAAAAAAGGACTTTATAATAATCTGTACAATAAACGTGACAGTCCACAACTCCTCACATTATCAGACGAGTTGTTTCGCAATTGCTCCAAGCAACTTTTTCAATTTGGCCGGTGCAAAAACACACATTTAATATATATATATATATAAACATCTTTGATGACCATACATTCAGCGAAGAAAATAAAATCACAAAGAGTGGAATACATTTCTCAGGGATAAACGCAAATGGAACTTTTGACAAAAGGGCGGCTAAAAGGGGTCTTACTTATGTAGGGTCTTACTTATGTAGGGTCTTACTTATGTAGGGTCTTACTTATGTAGGGTCTTACTTATGTAGGGTCTTACTTATGTAGGGTCTTACTTATGTAGGGTCTTACTTATGTAGGGCCTTACTTATGTAGGGTCTTACTTATGTAGGGTCTTACTTATGTAGGGTCTTAATTTAAGTGCTGGTTAAGTGCAGATTACCGTTTCTGATGTCCAAAGACACCATGAACCCTCGCCTTACAAAAAAGGCCTTACAGGACTAATGGCAAGTCACTCCAAAGAGCCATTTCTGCTCTCTGGTCCCGCTCCACTAACTACATTCTAAGAGAGGAAAAAAACAATGGTTCGTAAATAACAGATGTTTATACACCAAAAGTTACATAATGAGGAATGTTAAGAGTTTAGTTCTCATCTCAAAAATAGGTTTTTCCTGTCTAAACCTAGTCTCCCTCTGTCAGATTAGGGATGATCGGAGAAGGTCAATCTCCCTACAGCAGCGATCACTCTTGATTATCTGAGCAGACAGGGGTGCTGGCCTTGCATCATAGGATCAATGAAATATGATAACCGACCCATGGTGATGTAGGTCTATGGGAATGACAGCCTGTGATGTTCCTGGGCTCAACTTTGACACGGACCTCTGAAATCAGCATCTCATTAAGATGGGCTGGAGTTCACTAGCCAACTGCAGACTATCAAACCCCAGTGAGTGAATCGCAACAAGAGTCTGCACAGACACTTTTATATGAGCATCACACATAAACCCTTTGGCTATGATGGACAACCAGCACGTGGATTTTGGTTTACACATCGGAGCGAGCCAGTTCTGACTGGCACTCATCAACTGCCTCCATTTCGGGTTAGTGCTGGCCGCTGCCAAATCGTTTTGCTTTCCTCACAGTATTTATAACCCCCAAAGTCCAAGGGAAAGACGCGATTAGCTCCAGCCTTGACCTTTGGGCTACCCGGGGGCTGTATATCAGTGTCTGCCGGCAAGCTTTGGCAGACTGTAAAACGGCTCTCAGACCTAGCAATACTTATCACGGTCGTTAAGAATCAAGGCATTCTTGGAGGGGAGGGAGGAGGGGGAAGGAGGAGGAAGAGGGGAAACTGGAACCACTGTGCAGGAAAGAAGTGATGATGTCGGAAATACAGATTTGGAATGAGTGGCCTTCTGGCGGTTGTCATCCTGGTAACCGAGGACTGGTCAACAACAGAAGCCTTCTGAAGTGGGTAAGTCATCACGTAGCCCTTGGCACATCAGCGCCGGGCTTCTGAACAACATCAAGCGGTGTGTGTGTTTGCACTGAACACATGTTCACAGGATGGGCCAGTAGCCGTGTAAGGGGCCACATGGCGACACTAATGCTTTATGATGCCGAGCTGGAGCACTTCTGACCGGCAAATAGAAAGGTCAGAACATTTTGGSCAGCGAACATTATTTTAAAATGGGTCCTTTGAAGATTTTTTGGGGGGAAAACAAAAAACGATTCAATTCAAAAGATTGGGGGTCTTTTACTCGGCTGTAAATTTTTCTTCAATTGAAACCACAATGGTCTTCTATAAAATATTCTCTACAAATGTGAAAATCTTTGCAAATGTGTGATGACTGCATTCATTATACTTGTCCACACAATCTTTAGACCAACCTTGACTGAAAAACTAGGGAGTAATTCACACAGCCTAGGCTCAACAGCTTAGTAATGTGTAGCCAGCAGGAGGGGAATTGCACCTCACATTTCCACAAGGTTAGAGGAATACAACGTGGTGATTTCGGGGTTGAGTGATTATATTTGTATTCTTTGTGTGTAATGACTTCTTCCATTTCCCATAATCAATACACTATGAAATCTAAAGGACTGTAAATGGTAGGTCCCCATCACCAAATTGCAACATTCACAATGACAAAAATAGGTATATGCATTTTGTGGTAAATAACAAATAAATATGAAAGCTAAACAGTGAAACGGCTGGTCGGCTGCTACTACACAGGCAATGCTAAATGACAATGACTGACCAGTATCAAGGGGAAACTTCCTACCAGAGTTTGTAGTTCAGAGTTTCCAGAGTATTGCCTGTATGAGTACATCAGGCCTCACCACCTGCCAGACTAGTTGTTTCTATGGCAACCCAGTGATCTCTGTTTCTGGCCAGAGTGACAGAGAACCCTCCCTAATCCAACAATGAAAAGTTCAGTTTAAATATTACAACAAAATACACTTCTATAGAAACAGGGARAAGTTGAGACGAATCGCACCGCAAACACAGTTGCGTGTATCTGGACTGATTGTTCCTTGTGGTGATTGGAGAATTCCTATGTCTGATTGGCTGTTCACAGCAGCGCAGCACATTTTACTGCTAGATCCAGGGCATCAGTTACAGTTGGAGGAAAGTGCGCTGAAGCAGAGCACCATGGGAATAGTAGTCCTGTTCCAGATGACAAATACATGTCCCCCAAGCTTAAATAAGTGCATTCCATCATTCATTGAGTGCAGACAAAAGGGGATGGACCTTCCTTTCTGCTGTGTGTCCCAATAGACGAATTCTAGAGTCCAGTTGAGCAGGGGGAAGAGACGGTGGCGAGCACCAGGGAGCGAATTACTGAGTAACCAAATGAAGCACAATTTGAAGGTTGTTGATCAAAGTACTTGGCTATTATCTTCCTTATTGCATAGGGACGGATGTTGAAGAGGATATTGAGTTTGCAGCCTATAAGAAAATAAGAACGTGTCTATGACAGGGTCCTTGTCTTTGTTGTTCTTGAAGCAGACAACATGCTGGGAAACATGACTCCAAAATGCTCCTCGTATACATTATGTTGAAACATGCAAACTTCCTCAAAGCCCTACAGTCCACCCTCTTTTAGGCCCACAGGTTAAAAATAGATATAGGTGTATGTGTACGATGTGCAAAATAAAACCCTGCAAAAACTGCTATGGTTGTCAGTATGAAGCAAACACATGAACAAAAGCACACCAAATTAAGCAAAAAAAATAATAATATATATATATATACATATATATATATATATATATATATATATACACATTTCCGAGATCAGAGGACGTTTTAAAAAATCTAAGTAATTCGCTCCCTGTTTTGGTCACATCTTCATGCAGCTCGGGGGAGCTCCGCTTGGAAGTTTCAAAGTGAGGTCTTGTAACGGTCCACTCCAAAAGACAACAAATCCTTCCTTCCTGTGTCACTCCCCTCTTCTCTCGCCCCCCCCCCCCCACACACACACACACACATCTGTAGACCCAGTCACCCAAGTGAGCGTCTCTCCCTTGTCAAGTCGGAGCAATACAGTATAATACATCAGGTAGGAGAAGAAGCGAAGAGGTGAGGTCCACTCCATTGCGACACTGTATATGGGCATATTATAATAAAACTGAAGTGGTCTGTGCAGATCAGTGACGTTTATAAACCCTGGATTGCTGACACTGTATAAACCACTGGGAGGCTTTGAAACCACCGGTCGGCCATATTGGCACTCCCTAGAATGAGCAGTCCTCCATAGGAATGTATTCTAGAGTATTTCAATTCAATGTTTTAAGGTCAAAATTACATGTATTTAAGTATTTTGTTGTTGTAGTGGGGAGAGTAAACATTAGTACTCTACAAAAAAATACTTAAAGGGATATTTTTTCATCAAGTTTTTTTATTTTTATGTTTAGCTCACATAATATATTTTAAAAAGTATTGCCAAAGGTGTCTGTAATAGAATGTCAAAAACGTATGTAGACATTAATAAATGCATTTCCATAGCTTCCAAAATCAAGATGGCTGCACGGTGGCTTCAATACAGCACCCAGTCAGTCATCCAGGGTTTATACATGGATGTTGTAGTGGAAGGTTTTACAGGTGGCCATCTTGTTTTTAGACTCAGAAGCATGGGTTGTTGCTGGACAGGAACTTGGCAGGAACTTGCCTGCCACTGCTGTTGCTGGGGAGGGGGGGGGGGGGGGGGGGGGGTAGAGATGTGGGACGCAGTACATTCTTCCTTGTTGTGCAGTTTGGGGGTGATGGAGAGCTCTGGAAGAAAAGAGAGCACAAGTCGTACACTCAGAGAGGGCTGGCTGTGGCTTATTAGAGGTAGGAGTAATTAAACTAGCACATCCTTTGATTAAAGTAACAAGTGCAGTCAAGCGGCGCAGTCTGGAATCATATTTTTATCCTCTGGCCGAGTTCTAAAAAGTTCCACCATAGAAATTAGTAGTAGTCATGGTATTACAGAGCTTCAGTGAGATGAGAAGATAACCCTTCCTGTTGTAATAGTCATGGCTATCACTGACGAGACAACGTGAAGGGTCTTCTCACTCATGAAGCTCTGTAATAGCCATTCTACAACGTGAAGGTCTTCTCATCTCATGAAGCTCTGTAATAGCATGACTACTACAACGTGAAGGGTCTTCTCATCTCACTGAAGCTCTGTAATAGCCATGACTACTTACAACGTGAAGGGTCTTCTCATCTCACTGAAGCTCTGTAATAGCCATGACTACTACAACTGGAAGGTCTTCTCATCTCACTGAAGCTCTGTAATAGCCATGACTACTACAACGTGAAGGGTTTCTCATCTCACTGAGCTCGTTAATAGCCATGACTACTACAACGTGAAGGGTCTTCTCATCTCACTGAAGCTCTGTAATAGCCATGACTACTACAACGTGAAGGGTCTTCTCATCTCACTGAAGCTCTGTAATAGCCATGACTACTACAACGTGAGGGTCTTCTCATCTCACTGAGGTCTGTAATAGCCAATGACTACTAACAACGTGAAGGGTCTTTCTCATCTCACTGAAGCTCTGTATACCATGACTACTCAACGTGAGGTTCGTCATCATTCTCACTGAAGCTCTGTAATACCATACTACAACGTGAAGGTCTTCTTCTCACTGAGCTTGTATAGCCATGACTACATACAACGTGAAGGGTCTTCTCATCTCACTGAATGTAATAGCCATGACTCTACAACGTGAAGGGTTTCTCATCTCACGAAGCTCTGTAATAGCCATGACTACTACAACGTGAAGGGTCTTCTCACTTATGAAGCTCTGTAATAGCCATGACTACTACAACGTGAAGGTCTTCTCATCTCACTGAAGCTCTGTATAGCCATGACTACTACAACGTGAAGGGTCTCTCATCTCACTGAAGCTCTGTAATAGCGATGACTACTACAACGTGAAGGGTCTTCTCATCCACTGAAGCTCTGTCATAGCCATGACTACTACAACGTGAAGGTCTTCTCATTCACTGAAGCTCTGTAATAGCCATGACTACTACAACGTGAAGGGTCTTCTCATCTCACTGAAGCTCTGTATAGCCATGATACTACAACGTGAAGTGCTTCTCATCTCACTGAAGCTCTGTAATAGCCATGACTACTACAACGTGAAGGTTTCTCATCTCACTGAAGCTCTGATATAGCCATGATCTACAACTGAGGGTCTTCTCATCTCACTGAAGCTCTGTAATAAGCCATGATACTACAACGTGAAGGGTCTTCTCATCTCACTGAAGCTCTGTAATAGCCATGACTACTACAACGTGAAGGTCTTCTCATCTCACTGAAGCTCTGTAATAGCCATGACTACTCAACGTGAAGGGTCTTCTCATCTCACTGAAGCTCTGTATAGCCATGACTACTACAACGTGAAGGTCTTCTCATCTCACTGAAGCTCTGTAATAGCCATGACTACTACAACGTGAAGGTCTTCTCATCTCACTGAAGCTCTGTAATACCATGATACTACAACGTGAAGAGGTCTCTCATCTCACTGAAGCTCCTGTAATAGCCATGACTACTACAACGTGAAGGGTCTCCTCATCTCACTGAAGCTCTGTATATAGCCATGACACTACAACGTGAAGGGTCTTCTCATCTACTGAAGCTCTTTAATGCCATGATCTACTACAACGTAAGGGTCTCCTCATCTACTGAACTCTGTAATAGCCATGACTACTACAACGTGAAGGGTCTTCTCATCTCCTGAAGCTCTGTAATAGCGATGGACTACATACAACGTTGAAGGGTCTTCTCATCTCACTGAAGCTCTGTATAGCCGCATGACTACTACAAGTGAAGGGTCTCTCATCTCACTGAAGCTCTGTACATAGCCATGACTCTACAACGTGAAGGTCTTCTCTATTCACTGAAGCTCTGTATAAGCCATGACTACTACACGTGAAGGGTCTTCTCATCTCACTGAAGCTCTGTAATAGCCATGACATACAACGTGAAGGGTCTTCTCATCTCACATGTAAGCTCTGTAATAGCCTAGTACTACGTACAACGTGAGGGGTCTTCTATCTCACTGAAGCTCTGTAGTAGTCCATGACTACTACACAGTGAAGGTCTTCTCATCTCACTGACAGCTCTGTATAGCATGACTACTACAACGTGAAGGCGTCGTTCTGCATCTCACTGAACTCTGTCATAGCCATGACTACTACAACGTGGAGGGTCTTACTCCATCTGCTGAACTCTGTAATAGCATGACTACTACAACGTGAAGGGTCTTCTCATCTCACTGAAGCTCTGTTAATAGCCAGATACTACAACGTGAAGGGTCTTCTCATCTCACTGAAGCTCTGTAATAGCCATGACTACACAACCGTGAAGGGTCTTCTCATCTCACTGAAGCTCTGTAATAGCCATGACTACTCAACGTAGGTCTCATCTCACTGAAGCTCTGTAATAGCCATGACTACTACAACGTGAGTCTTCTCATCTCACTGAAGCTCTGTAATAGCCATGACTATACAACGTGAAGGGTCGTGGTTGCATGTACCTATTGCGGTTTTGGGGTTACGTTTCAGTTTCGGTAGAGCAGGAAAATGAAATGCTACAGTCACTGTAGTTAATTTGAGTTTATTTAAGAAAATCCAAGTGTTGGTATTCCTAACTCCATATATGATCATGAGTTTATAATGCCTGATGAGAGGCACCACAGGAGTACCAACACTAGTATTATTTGAAATGTGAAAAAAACACGATTTCTCAACACTAAATAAAGTTCAATATGCATGTGAACATGGTTCAGACACTTTATAGGTCTATGCTATTATGTTTCCTTACAAAGAGAACAATATGTGCACTGACTCTCATAAAGGGCATCTTTTGCCAGATACTTCTCATTTCCTGCTCCGGGGTAATGTGATGGGCTGTCTGTAGCCCTGGAGGTCATCCATCTGTAGAAGTGCAACAAAGGTGCATTGGCCAATTCACTGACAACTTCAGCTGATTTAGCTTGCTTATATAGAGCGGGTACTACCCGTTTCTGGAAATGGGTGCCATAGGGTGAAGTTCGTAATGTGTCTCGAGCACTTTCACTAGGTGCCGAAACACCCTATTCTCAACCACCGGAGATGGCGCATATCTGCGACTATAAACATACCGTATAGCTCTTGTAATTTTTTGGCCCGTCAGAATCAGCTGTGAAGGGCTGCTTGAATGCATAGGTTGTGTCTTTTTTTGTGCGTTTACGTCTTGCTCCAGTCCGACGTAAACGTGTCAACATATTTGAGGTGTTGGCAGCTGCAGAGGCTGTTCTGGTTGAGCAGTGGAGACATACTCTCTCTGTCCATTCACCGTCTGTAATCTACTGGAAGCCAAAATTCTTCCAAACAGAAGATTTAAACGATGGAGAATCTTCCTGGTTTATCGACCCCACACTCGCCATTGTGTAGAACTAGTTCCCAGCTGCGTCTCACAAAATGACAGTCTGAAATGCGCCAATTAAGGCTGTAGTTGTTTTAACGGAAAAGCCTGTAAAAAAAAAATTCTGCTCAGATTTACTCAAGAGGCATACAATGCAGTGTTGGCATAGCCTATAGGCTAGTGTTTCACAACACACCACACACAACAACCAGTCAAAAGAATGGACAAGGGTTTTTCATTATTTTACTATTTTCTACATTATAGAACACATATGGAATCATGCAGTAAGCAAAAAGTGTTAAACAAATCAAAATGTATTTAGATTCTTCAAAGTAGCCACCTTTGCCTTGATGACAGCTTTGCACACTTGGCATTCTCTCAACCAGCTTCATGAGGTAGTCACCTGGAATGCATTTCAATTAACAGGTGTGCCTTGTGAGACACAGAGTAGGTGACCGGATGATCTTCGCATGTGTGCGTTCTCCGTGAAGCATGGAGGAGTGTGTGATGGTGTGGGGTGCTTTGCTGGTGACACTTCAGTGACTTTTATAATTCATGGCACACTTAACCAGCAGCTACCATATCATTCTACACGATACGCCATCCATCATGCTTTCGCTTTGGACTATCATATTATGTTTGTTCAACAGAGCACAATGACCCAACACACCTCCAGGGTGTGTAAGGCTATTTGAACAAGGAGAGTAATGGATTGCTGCATCAGCATGACCTGACTCCACAATCACCCGACCTCAACCCAATTGAGATGGTATTGGGATGAGTGGACCGCAGAGTGAAGGAAAAGCAGCCAACAAGTGCTCAGCATATGTGGGAACTCCTTCAAGACTGTTGGAAAAACATTCCAGGTGAAGCTGGTTGAGGAATGCCAAGATGTACAAAGCTGTCATCAAGGCAAAGGCGGCTACTTTGAAGAATCTCAAATACACACACTCAAAAAGTTTGGGGCACTTAGAAATGTCCTTGTATTGAAAGATAACACATTTTTGTCCGTTAAAATGACATCAAATTGATCAGATGATAGGTATGTAGACATTGTTAATGTTTTAAATGACTATTGTAGCTGGAAAAGGCAGATTTTTTAAAATGGATATCTACATAGGTGTACAGAGGCCTGTTATCAGCAACCATCACTCTTCTTTCTATTCTGGTTAGAGCCAGTTTGCGCTATTCTGTGAAGGAGTAGTACACAGCGCTGTACGAGATATTCGTTTCTTGGCAATTTCTCGCATGGAATAGCCTTCATTTCTCAGAACAAGAATAGACTGATGAGTTCAGAGAAAGTGCTTTGTTTCTGGCCATTTTGAGCTGTAATTGAACCTACAAATGCTGATGCTCCAGATACTCAACTAGTCTAAAGGCCAGTTTTCATTTGTGCTAACAATAGCAAAAGGGTTTTCAATTAGCCTTTTAAATGATAAACTTGATTAGCTAACACAACGTGCCATTGGAGCACAGGAGTGATTGTTGCTGATAATGGCCTCCGTACACCTATGTAGATATTCCATAAAAAATCTGCCGTTTTCCAGCTACCAGTCATTTACAACATTAACAATGTCTACACTGTATTTCTGATCAATTTGGTTATTTAATGTGACAAAATATTTGCTGTTATTTAATAAAAACAGGACATTTCAAAGTGACCCCAAACTTTTGAATGGTCGTGTCTGTAGTTAGACATATAAACTATTTAAAAAAAGAAACGTCCTCTCATGATTAACTGAGCTTTATTCTTTCAGTCAGAAACTTATACATGCTGTAATATTTGTATGAACATAAGAATTCAACAACTGGGACAAAACTGAACAAATCCGCAGACATGTGACTAACAGAAAGTTGAATAATGTGTCCCTAACGAAGGTGGGGGGGGGGTTAAAATCAAAAGTAACAGTCAGTATCTGGTGTGGCCGCCAGCTGCATTAAGTACTGCAGTGCATCTCCTCCTTGTGGACTGCACCAGATTTGCCAGTTCTTGCTGTGAGATGTTACCCCACTCTTCCACCAAGGCACCTGCAAGTTCCCGGACATTTCTGGGGGGAATGGCCCTAGCCCTCACCCTCCAACTGGTCCCAGACGTGCTCAATGGGATTGAGCTCCAGGCTCTTCGCTGGCTATGGCAGGACACTGACATTCCTGTCTTGCAGGGAATCACACACAGAACGAAAAGTATGGCTGGTGGCATTGTCATGCTGGAGGGTCATGTCAGGATGAGCCTGCAGGAAGGGCATCACATGAGGGAGGAGGATGTCTTTCCTGTAACGCACAGTATTGAGATAGCTTGTTGTCCTTGCAGGCACAGTCCGATTATGCTGTGACACAACGCCCCAGACGGACCCTCCACCTCGATCCCGCTCCAGAGTACAGGCCTCGGTGTAACGCGCATTCCTTCGACGATAAACGCGAATCCGACCCTCACCCCTGGTGACACAAAGCCGGTGATGTCTGGTGAGGACCTGCCTTACAACAGGCCTACAAGCCCCTAGTCCAGCCTCACTCAGCCTATTGCGGACAGTCTGAGCACTGATGGAGGGATTGTGCATTCCTGGTGTAACTCGGGCAGTTGTTGTTGCCATCCTGTACCTGTGCCGCAGGTGTGATGTTCCGATGTATCGATCCTGTGCAGGTGTTGTTACACGTGGTCTACCACTGCGAGAACGATCAGCTGTTCGTCCTGTCTCCCTGTAGCGCTGTCTTAGGCATCTCACAGTACGGACATTGCAATTTATTTCCCTGGCCACATCTGCAGTTCTCGTGCCTCCTTGCAGCATTTTGAACGTGAACGTGCCTAAGGCACCCTGGGCATCTTTCTTTTGGTGTTTTTCCAGAGTCAGTAAAAAGGCCTCTTTAGTGTCCTAAGTTTTCATAACTGTGACCTTAATTGCCTACCGTCTGTAAGCTGTTAGTGTCTTAACAACCGTTCCACAGGTGCATGTTCATTAATTGTCTATGGTTCATTCATTAGTGTTTAAACCCTTTACAATGAAGATCTGTGAAGTTATTTTGGATTTTTACAAATTATCTTTGAAAAACAAGGGATATTTATTTTTTATATATCTCATTCATTCAGTCGGGTTCACAGTGCAGACCGAACCGAGCTCCCCATACAGAACGGTTTGGGATGAATAAGTGTATCGCTGTTGGCTGGGCTCCCTGCCTGTGCCATTAAACCCCTACAACTCATCCAGAACGCCGCAGCCCGTCTAGTGTTCAACTTTCCCAAGTTCTCTCACGTCACCCCGCTCCTCCACTTTCCTCCCACTGGCTTCCAGTTGAAGCTCGCATCGCTACAAGACCATGGTGCTTGCTACGGAGCTGTGAGGGAACGGCACCTCCGTACCTTCAGGCTCTGATCAGGCCCTACCACCAACAAGGGCACTGCGTTCATCCACCTCTGGCCTGCTCGCCTCCCTACCTCTGAGGAAGTACAGTTCCCGCTCAGCCCAGTCAAAACTGTTCGCTGCTCTGGCACCCCAATGGTGGAACAAACTCCCTCACGACGCCAGGTCAGCGGAGTCAATCACCACCTCCGAGACACCTGAAACCCCACCTCTTTAAGGAATACCTAGGATAGGATAAAGTAATCCTTCTAACCCCCCCCCCCCTTAAAAGAGTTAGATGCACTATTGTAAAGTGGTTGTTCCACTGGATATCATAAGGTGAATGCACCAATTTGTAAGTCGCTCTGGATAAGAGCGTCTGCTAAATGACTTAAATGTAAATGTAAATGTATCGTTACACGCCTACTATATAAACTTTATCAGACAATATATATCAACCTCATCAGACATTAAACATACTCTTATCAATCAGCAATGCTAGGCCAGACAGCAGGTTCCTGGGACTTCTCTTTGACATATCCTACCTGGATATTATGAAGCGGAGAGACTAAGACGGTTGGCCGGTTTAGTCGTCGGTCTGACGATTGCTCCACTGTCGATTGCCGCGCCCAGTTCTTCCCTCCGCCCGGCCAGCATGACCCCTATTGGACAAGAGCGCTGGCCTGGAAGCTGTGGTCCTCATCCCTCTGCTGGACCCTACATCTGTCGTGGAGCTCCTCTCGCTCTCATAGGGATCTAAGTCACCGGGCGCCGGCCTCGTCCTCCACGACCCAGGGTTGAGGTCCGTGTCGTCAGCGGCCTAGTCACAGCGAAACAGAAACAACACTTAGATAATTAACTTAACAGCCTGTGAGAAGGGAAATCTTAGCAAGCCGAGGCGGCTGTGGATATGGCCTCTAAACATGGGGAGAAAAAACAAGATACCCCAGTGATATCATTTACATGGGRCTCGACTAGCAAACGAGCCCCCTATAAAACCTACTTGCGTACTTYCACGCAACCTCAAATGACATTGTTCTAGGAACGTGATAGATGACAGTGCAGTTTCTAAACGTCTGAAAGCAAAGGCCTATGATTTCAGTTTAAAAAGGCTGAAGTACTGTAACTAGTAACAGTTGGCTGGAATCCCATCCTTCCTGCCGCTGCAGAACGTTGCCAATTACCCTTAATGGCCGATCTGCATTTCCCAGGGATGACGGGCAGGCAGACAGGAAGCCCACTACAACGCGAGAGGCTGCCAAACTGGCAGGGCAGGCCAAACATGGCAACTTCCTGTTCTATTCACCCCAAAGGGAGGAAATGACCAGAGTACATTCTGCATTGATTACAGCATTAGCACCGAACAGTTGGGTCCCGTTGTACTTCGAGTGTAATCATATGTAAATTAGGCTTCCTGAACACCAAATGTACACCAAACCACAGCATTATTTTCTGAGCCATCTTCACATTTCTCCTGTGGATGCGGATAGTTCACATGACTCCTTATTCTAACAAAAGTGTATGAAAAAGTTTCCGGGTTGGGTGGACCTACACTAAAGTCTAGTCTTCCAGTTCAGTGACCAAAATAAGCAATGTGTGCAAAAATACCAGAAGGAACATTCTCCAAGTTCATTCCCTCTGTGTGAGGTACTAGGGACATGACTAAATCTTAATTCCAGAGAATATTTCTGCTGGATGAATGTCACATTTTAAACGTTGTTAAGCAATTTGATCTGCCACATGAGCAGAGGAAATGTCCGAGGAACGCCAAGCGCTGAAGCCCTCACAATCCTGCTTTGTTCACGCTTCACTGAAATATCTTATGATTGGGGACTGGTATTTTTAGAAAGTAACAAAAAAAAACAATACATCAAATCCAGACCCACTTTTTGTTTTGAGATTAAGTGAAAAAGTTTATCCTTGTTCAAATCTTTGCTAATCCCGTATGTGTTACGGAAAATAGTACATTGGTTTTCTTGAGTTAAAACAGACTTGACAAAGCCTCAAATTCACTCAGTTCTAAAAACCCCCCTTTAGGCAGTAGTCTCTCATGACAACATGTTTGTCTTAAAATACAGCACGGAATCAAAAGGCCATCATAGAAATAGTTTACCTTCGAGGACAACACAACTGGAGTGTTACATGCCTTGCAGAACAAACCATTGCTTCGACATGAAATATGTCTTGTCTTGGTTGTGTTTTAAAAGTCCATGACTTGTGTTCCCAGTTAGAAGCGAACTGTGCCAAAGCTCGGCTACAAGCAGACAATGCTCATTACACCCAAGGTAATATGTTTCAGAGAAGCCTTAATTCAAGCTGGTTATTAACATGAATGTTTTCGAGCACTTTGTCCAGGAAATAATTTAATAGCTCTAACATACCTTGTGGAAACCATTCCTCAAAACCTTTCTTACAGGCCATTGGCATCTCCTCTGTCTGACGTTTTAACCACCTACCAGCTCTTGTCCGTGGAATCGTCCAAGTTCAACTCCAGCACAGATTGTTTTTCCAGGCTTTTAGGTTAAAGTCGGGGTCGAAAACCAACCAGAATGACCACAAGGGCCCTGCGTTTCACTTTGTTGCCACTGGGTTTGACTGACTTGCACAAAGGATGTTTTGTATCTCGATCAGCCAGATCGACCACTGGTCCACAGCCAACCATAAGTTCACAGCCCATTCACATACCCATCTGAGGTTCCTAAGTTTTACAATGGGCTGAAAAAACAACACTGATGTTCTGTGCTGTACCTGAAGGTAAGAATGGAGGGTTAGTGAGGCTGTGTGCAGCCAGTCAACATTAAAACCACAGAGACCATTATAATCTGATGCTATACTGCTGTCATGACTGACATTTCAATGGATGAAGAGATATCCCTCTACGATGAGGGGGTCAAACAAATGACAACCATATAAATGATATATGACCTCCATACTCAACTGGTGGACCGCGGTCCAGATCTGGACCCAGAACTGGATCCAAACGGGCCGCAAGTCCCAACTACCAAAASAAAAATGGTTGGGAACTCAGTCGGGCTACCACCCATGGCATCATAAACACACAAGACATGGAACATTTTGTAGATTTGCAGGACAGGACCGTTAAAACCCCATGCAAAATGTGTAGAATTGCAGGAAATTTGCTTTATAACAGCAAAATGTTCTCTCTGCCAACAAGAGTATTGTGAACAGGTGGGGATTTATTACTATACTGATAAATGACAATATCCATCCGGACCTTTACCACCTAGGAAATGTGTGTGACCGGACCGCCTCAAATAGTACTGGAGTACTATTGAATAGCCAATCAATAAGCTATCTACTGATAGTCGCCCTAGGTACCCAAGGACATCAAGTGCTGTGTCTTCTCTGAAGTGACTATTGATTGTGTGGGGCTAGCCTGGCTAACTTCATTTGGGTAATAACAGACAGAGGTTAAGAAGTCAAATTCAATTTCTATAATCAAAAACTGATAGAAAAATTTGGCTGATCAATGATGGGAGATAGAGGCTTCATGATATGGCAAACCTGCCATACACTGTTGTTGTCAAACACGGATCGATATGGCAAACCTGCCATACACTGTTGTTGTCAAACACGGATCGATATGGCAAACCTGCCATACACTGTTGTTGTCAAACACGGATCGATATGGCAAACCTGCCATACACTGTTGTTGTCAAACACGGATCGATATGGCAAACCTGCCATACACTGTTGTTGTCAAACACGGATCGATATGGCAAACCTGCCATACACTGTTGTTGTCAAACACGGATCGATATGGCAAACCAGCACTTTTGAAACGTTGATTAAATGTGCACTGTCCCTGTAAACATTAACTCAGACTCAACCTAATAAATGAAACATCACCCTGAGACAGCAGAGCTGTGTACAGACAAACAATGAGAGAGATGTCCATGGTGCTTATTGATGCACATCTCACTAACAGTTGACCTTTGACACTGCAATCACTGTCCATGACTAATCATAAACTGTAAAAGCACTACCATTTGACAATACTGTGGTATTGATGCCTCAAGCCCTTTACTAACGAATAGGAAATACACAACTGGAATAAGAGAGGATGACTACCTTTAGTGAAGTTCACAGAAAAACATCTTGGAAATAAGCTCTGTTTACTTATATTCCCATTGCCTGCAGGAGGGCGCCAAGGGCAAGGCGACAATGAGTGACTGAAACACACACAGAAAGCAAAACAACTTAGGCCGTTGATCAGAAAGGTTAGGCGTCAAGATGATATAATGAAGGTTATTTGAGCAATAAGGAACTATGAGTAACCTGGAGAGGCGGAGACTAATTGTGATATCTGAGGCTTTCTCTGCTAAACCTTGGACTGTCTATTTGAAAATTTCTCTCTTTTCTGTAATTTATCACCATATGTCCTTTTTTAAATGTATTTTAAATTTAACCAATATTTAACTAGGCAAGTCAATTAAGAACAAATTCTTATTTACAATGACGGCCTACTCCGGCCAAACCAGAACGACGCTGGGCCAATTGTGCGCTGCCCTATGGGACTCCCACTCACGGCCGGTTGTGATACAGCCTGGATTCAAACCAGGGTGTCTGTAGTGACGCCTCTAGCACTGAGATGCAGTGTCTTAGACTGCAGCGCCCCTCGGGAGCCTTCTAAAAGCAACTTACTGGTAAGTCATCTTTCGAATCCACTCAGACACAGCTTTGAAAGCAGTAAAAGTTTATTCTTGTGCTGGCTTATAAATCACTTAAGCCATAAGGCACGAGGAGGTGTGGTATATCGGGGGGGTTGTGATATATGGCCAATATACCATGGCTAAGGGCTGTGTCCAGGCACTCCGCAATGTGTCGTACATAAGAACAGCCTAGCCGTGGTATATTGGCCATATATCACAACCCCCCCCCCCGAGGATCCTAATTTCCATTATAAACTGGTTACCAACGTAATTAGAGGAGTAAAAAATATATATGTTTTGTCATACCCGGGGTATACTGGCTGTCATACGACGGCTTTCAGCCATTCAGCATTCAGGGCTCCAACCACACGGTTTATAATGATGGTTAGGAGGGGCTTTATAAGGCAGAATGACTGTAATTATAGATCTAAGGGCCATGTTGCCATCATGTTATTTTTTGAATGGCTCGCTTGGCTGGAGATGAAAGGCTTGGTGGAGGGCTTGGGGCTGGAGCCCTCTTTGTTTGTTCTGACTGAGTGGAGCTGGGTGTGTTGCACAGTATCAAACCGAACCCCATCGGCCAACCAGATAACCCAGAGTGACAATGACCCATCTGCAGATTTGTTAAAACAGGGAATCCTGACCCCCTTGACCCCTGACCAGGCAGGTCACTGTGGGTTTGCGACCCCTAATCCCCTCCTAATCAGCTGGACCCCAGAAAAGTACAGTTCAGTGGCTACGACAACAACAAGCATCACTGTTGTGTGATGACCCATCAGATCTACACAATCCTGCTTATTGCTTGTATTAAATAAACAGAACTTGAGTTATGAAGCAGTTACGAATGACACAAAACAGCCCAGAAAGACCATTTCAATGACAACTTCATCAATAAGCTTGTTTTTTTGCTTGTTTTTTCCCCCCTTCATAGGATATACACCATGGGAGATTAATAAGAATGTGGCTGATGGATGATAGGGGTGAGGGGCATGGGGGGGTTGCGACTGGCAACATCAATCTTCATCTCTGGTTATGTCCAGTTTATCTGCAGGAAAACACTAGATTCCCATCCACTAGGCTAGTTTGTCAGTGTGACAAATTGAGATGTTATTGTAGCCAGTTCCCTAGGTTTGCTAGTGTTAGCCGTAGCCACTTGACAAACAGCACACTATTGGACAAGTCGTTTTACTGTGAGGCAGTTGTCATTTTTACCTCATCTATTTGATGCCCTGTATAATCTTTAACACGTCTAGAGTTGTACATCTCTCCACTGTAAGTGGCTGTGGATAAGAGAGGAATGATGATGAGGCCCTTTTGGCTCGAGAGTATTCAGACAGTTCTAGACATGCATTTCAACTGTGTGTGAAACTAAAAGCTTGTTATGCTATGTAGTGGAGGGAGTGTGAAATGTGGACAGAGCTAACCATTGATGGGTAGACTCACGTATGCATGGTACTCAGCATGGTACATTCACATTGATTCTAAAAAGTCAACAATGCAATTAAATCTTCCACTTTTCTGCATTCTCAAAATTCACATAAGAATGCATATTTTTCTTCACGTCAAATACATTCTTATCTCGCTGTCCCAGTACGTGTCAGATTGACTCACTGTCTACCAGTTAGTGTGAACAAGCTCGTATCTCGTCTGTGCTTTAATAAAAGAGGTGTCAGATGAATGACCAAGCGTCCCTGTCAAAACAGCTGACACAAGGACTTCACTCACACATAAATCGACCAGACTACAAGTCATGCTTAAAATATTCATCTGAAAATCTGACACCAGAGACTTAATTGAATTCCAATGAAGAAATCTTTGAAAAACAGTCTGCAGTGCATTGTGGGAAATGGAGTCAAACGGAGTCAAATGGAGGCGAGATACATGGGAGGTGAGCCTTTGAACAATGCTCATCTTCAATTATGTCAGGAA
Source organism: Salvelinus sp. IW2-2015 (assembly GCF_002910315.2). Taxonomy (NCBI): domain Eukaryota; kingdom Metazoa; phylum Chordata; class Actinopteri; order Salmoniformes; family Salmonidae; genus Salvelinus; species Salvelinus sp. IW2-2015. The sequence goes on from NC_036849.1 coordinate 29,730,614, forward strand.
TAGGACACCGGCTTGGCAGGGCACAGTTGGTAAGCTCAGGCACAAAAAATACAAGCAAGCTATTTCTTTCCCTTGAGTTTTTTCTAACCTTTTTCCTGTTGAGGTCTTTTCATTTTCATGCTCCCTCTCTTTTTTTGTCCTACCCTTTTCTCTTTGTGCTTACTTCGGCATGAGGAATCAGGTTCAGATAACTGCTGTGCTAAGCTTAAAAATTTTAGGCCTGGCGTCAGTGAAAAAAATTGCATCGGAACACTCAAAGTGGGCACACCAGAAAGCTACAGTTGGTGTTTTCTGGAGTATATTTTCCAAAGATTAGCAATGTAAGTACACATGTATATGCTGTATTGCCATTGGCAAAGTACAAGTAAAGAGAGTACTTTTAAATGTAGGTATGCACTCGGAGCCAAGACTCAAGGCCGTTTGGTGCCCAACATGTTCAGAGATTTAGTTACAGTAAAAACAGAGAAAACATCCCCCTCTTACTCCTTAGAAATAACTAAAAAATAATTGTTTGAGGCTTACAAATGATCTGTCCTCATGTCAAAGTTCCAGATGTAATGTGTCAAGACCAAGCTTAGACATCCAACGTAAACCTTATGAAAATATATGTTGAGCACAACTGCAACGATATTCTAATCATATTAATAGAGACAAATATCTCTGAACATTTCCTTGCCTAAACTCAATGACCAGATATGCAACAGGCTCAAGAGCTATTGTAAGCAAATGGTGGAAGTATAAGAACACTAGTTTTCTTAAAAACAGGTTTGTAAACAGTACAGAAGTTGTCCTCACCATGGGTTGTGTCCGCCAGGGAACAAGCTTCTGAGCGCTGACAGGCTCGTGGGGGATACTCATCCGCAGACCTCCCTCAGTGGGCGACAGGGAGCTTTTTCTCCGGCACACTGGCTCTGCGATGTCCCTGGTGGTCACCACACTGTTGTTGATCCTGCGCATATACAGCTCTGCTGGGGAAGGCTTGGCTGTCCGTGATGTAGCAGCCCTTGTGGCGTTTACCGTCTCCTCCGTGTCCAGAATGGTGGTGGCGCGGTAAGCCCTCCACGTGGTGGCCGACTCTGCCTCGTCCTCAGAGCCCATCCCATACATCCTGGCCCCCCGGCCAGGCTCGTCCACGGATGCCGCCCCCCTGTTCTTCCAGGTGCTTCGCACCGTCACGTTTCTCATCTCTGGGAGGCTGTCGTCCTGGGAGGTGTGGTGGCCATGGTGTTGGCTCCTCCAGCTGGTGACGGTGGTAGTGCTGCTACTGCTGCTCTCGAAACCCGACTCTGTGTCGTTGTTGAAGTCGGAGGTGGTCTCCGGTGACTGGAGGCTGAAGTTGCTTCGGGGGAGTAGGTGCGTCTCTGCACAGGCCATCCCTAGCACCCCTGATTCGTCAGGGCCATCCATGGACGGCCAGGGTGTGATCTCTCTCTTGGGGATGGAGATCTCATAGGGGATGGAGATACTTCCCCTGTGCTCACTGGGGCCGATGACGATGTTGCTGGTGGACGTGTGGCGTTCCTTGACTGGTGGCTCGCTGGATACACTGCTGCTGCGGCTGCTGGTCCTGGAAGAGCTGGGATCGTTGGGGTAGATAGTGATGCTACTGGTCAGGACTGGTTTCGTGGAGATTTTGGGCTTGCCATTGGAGGAGGTCAAGGGCTCTGCCCCACCTCCGGATATCATGACTTCCTTCCTATCAATTTCCACGATGGCTGGCTTGATGACTGCCTTTGACCTCAGGGCTTCCCGTGGGCTGCAGACCCTGCGGAGCTCTATACCTGACGGGGTGTGAGTGGGCTCCAGGGATTCTCCTTCTGCAACCAACAGCATGTGCTGCTCCTCGTCAATCGAGCTCCTGGTGGAGGAGCCCTCTGACTGAGAGTCCTGTACGCGAGAGTATCTGGAGCACTTGGGAGTGGTGGAGGTTCTGCTACTCAGTGCTGTCACCTCAGGCACAGGTTCTGGTTCTGAGGGCCTGGACCCAGGTGATTCAGTCTCAGAGGCTGAGGAGTGGCCCTCAGAGCCATGATCACTGACCATTGGGGACACGTGGGACTTGTAGGCAATGTACGAGCCATTGGCTTTGGAGAGGTTTGACACTGGAAGAGCCTCTTGAACCTGGTCCACAGACTCCAGGTCAGACGCAAACGCATCCTTTTCAAGTGGGGAGACACTGTTGCTCTTGCTTGAGCTTTCAGGCACCACATCAGAATTGTTCGACTCACTGTCACTACCGACATACAATCTAGAAAACGTATCAACTTGGCTTTTTTTGCTTTCACTCTCACTTGGTTTCTGAGATACCTTCCGGTCATTAGCTGCTGGAGGGTAGCGACTAAGAACAGAGAGCTTCTTGCGGTCACTCAAAGATGTGCCGACAGGAGTATGGGCTGCTCCTCTTGTTGTTTTCTCCTCTACCCCTCTGCCTATTTCTTTCACTCCATTGTCAGAGGCAGTTGATGTTCCAGTCTTGGGTGTCCTCCTGCTCTTGTGTGCAGGACTGAGTGCCCTCCTGACAGACTTTGGAGAACTTTCCTCAGAGTTGCTCAGTTCTTTGCTCCTCAGCTTGGTCTCCATCTTGTGCTGCGGGGACAGCTCTCTGCTCTTGTACTTGGGGGTGGCTGGCTCTGCAGCAGGCCTGTACTTGGGCTTGACCTGCCTGAACCCACCCCGGACATTGATCTCCTCATTCTCTGCCTTGCCATTCTCAAGGACCTTTGCTGGACTGCTAGGTCCTCCATTGCCTTGACTGCTGCCTCCACACAGCTCCATTCTAAGCTGCTCCACCTGATCGTTGAGTGCTCGGCTACGGGATCTCTCCTGTTGGAACTTCTCCTGCAGCTCTCCATTCTTGGACTCTGTGTTCTTAAGATCCTCTTCCACCAGCTCCAGCTGCTTCAGACGGTTCTTCAGCCTCTCCACTTCCTGGGTGAGTTCCTTGACTTTGTTGTCTTCCTGGCCCTCAAGTCTGTTCTTCTCATTCTCGGACTTGTTCCTTAGCCCAAAGTCGTCGCCCAGTTTCAGGTAGTCGAGGCTCTTCTTGCGCCCCAGCTTGCCGGTCAGGCCGGATGAGAGGTCGTCTTCAATGCGTCTGGGATCTACCGGGTCAATCCTGTTCTGACGCTCCAGCTTTTCTGTCAGTTTTAGTATAAGCTTCTCATCCTCCTTTTGCTTCTCCAGGAGTTTCTTCCTCTCACTCAAAAAAGTCTGAGTGAGGCCCTTGAGCTTCTCCAGCTCCCCTGCCAGGAACAGCTCTGCCCGGTCCAGCCTTACCTCTGACGTGTCTACTTCCTTCACACGGTCCTTGAGGGCCTCCAGCTCCGAGGACAGCTTCCGGGTCAGATTCTTCTCCTCGTTGAGACTGAGGCACAGCTGGCTGCAGTCCGACTTGCTCTTGCTGAAGGCCTCTTCCAACTTCTCCAGCTCAGCCATTCTCCTCTGCAGGCACTCAATCTCAGACTTGAGGTCCTGGGTCAAGCTCTCCTCCTCCTCCAGTTTCTCTCGCACCGTACGGCAGAGGTCCTCTGCCTTGCACACTTCCTCGTCTTTGCCTTCAATCTTTAGCAGGCGCTTGCGCAGTCCCTCAACATCGCCCAGCATGGAGGAGTTGCTGCCCTCTGCCTGGATGATCTTGTCCTGCAGATCGAGCAGCTCATCTTCTGACTTCTGGAGCTTGTTGGTGGCCTCCTCAAGCTCGTCCAGCCGTCGTCCCAGGCTCTGCAGCTTGTGCTGCAGGTGGCGACTCGTTATGTCTTTATTTTCAGACATCGCAGAGATTATTGTTGTTGTCCTCTTGATGCAAAGGGGAAATTATTTGAACACTTTTTGGGAGGTCCACATTTGTATGGCAGTCCTTCTCTGGTTAAAAAATGTCACAAGCTTGTAATGTTGGGTTGTGTCCAGTCCCTTTATCCTTTCCCCACAATGTCTTCTCCCTTTTCCTTTGGTTGGGTCTTATTCCTTCAACTTCCCTCAGCTTGATGGTCAACATAGGTGTTGATCATCTGAAAGAGAAAAAAAGGAACAGAGTTATAACAGAATTCACCACAGTATCAAATTATTACTCACTGACCCCAATGTCATCAAAGTGATTCAGAGTATTAGCAAAACTGAAAGTAACTTGAATAACTTCCCTCAATTTCTCACATTCATTAGCAGGCATCACACACTAACATAATTAAGTCCAGTTTGCTGAGATGTAAAGAGGCCTGAGTATGGTGAAAGCATGTAGCTCAGAGAGAGGGAGAAAGAGCAATAGGGAGAGAGAGAGAAACAGGGAGTGCGCGAGAGACAGTGAGAGGGCTGGTTTGCCTGTAATTGATTTCACAGTTCCGCCTGATTACTGCGACACAAACCATGAGAAGAGCTGGGCACAGGCAAATACACACCGTAACGCAAAGAGCCAGCAGATGGGTGAGAAGAGCAGCAACGTAATTCTGCACATACACACATGCAGGTGCTCATATAGTCAAATGTACACAGTAACCTAGACTGAAGATTAACAAGATCACGACAACCAAACTGACAGACCATGGAAGTTAAAAATATGCTCCAACTGCAATTCTACGAGGGTACATTTCACCTTGCCTTCTCTTAAGGACACTGGAGGGTAGCATTCAAAAGAACGCTACTCCCACCTTCTTGCATCCTGCTGCCTCCAATGTCCCAGCATCCATTTCTCACTGGCGTTTCTGCTGACAGCAACGGCCACAGGGCATTGCTACACACCACTCATGATTAGGACAGCGTAGATAAAAACAGTCCATATTTCAGTCAGACCAGGAAAATCAGCAGGCATCCTTTTCTATTGGATGTTCAAACTATAAAATGGGGTCATTAGTCCGCAACCTATTACCATTTACAACAGCACTGTTTATATGAAATAATCCCCACCTACACAAAGCTACTGTCCACCTGATAACCCCCTGGTGGACTGAACAGGTACCTGGTAATGGCAACCCTCTCTGATGATGGTAATGCGGGACATTAACACAAAGAACCAGCTTGTCAGGCAGCACGTTTTCTATAAATCTTACCGTTGATGCTTTCCTCCTATGCATGACTCAGGTGAATGTCTAAAACCATCTCTTCCCTCCCCCACAGGGAATATCGAACCAGGAGAGGACGTCATCTGCGCACACAATCACTTATTGACCCCACATCCATACCTTTCCTTTGCGCCCCTCCCGATTCAATTAGCCTTTCTAAAAGCACAGCAGTTCCTAACAGTAAGGGAGCCAGGAGAAGGAACGGGATACATCAAAATAAGAGGGCTGAACTTGGTAGTACAGAAAAATGAATACTAGAGGGATTGAGTTTGTGAATCCCACAAGGTCAATGACGAAGACCCATGAATGCCTTTTATCCAACAAACTAGTCATCACACTACAATAACCCTAAGGAGTAACACTCTTAGGCCTAACTTGAATCCTTCCATCTGTCTTTTGAATGTTGGCCTACTGTAAAACATATTAAAATGGCCCATTTCAACAGAGACCAATTTTTTTTCTCATTTTGTATAATGCTCCACAACCACTCCGCCCACATTTCATTAAACTGCTTGTTCAACATTCCCATAGTGTAAATATGGCAATGATTATTTCGTAACACATCACATTTTAAAATCAAAGCATTTCGCTACTGAGGTTGAATTATTCTCCTCTTTCATGAGGTCTGGTGGTTTTGTAATCTTTTAGGGATTGTTGGGAGTCTATAAAATTATTTTAGCTTTCAAATTGAAAATAAGGCACAACGTATTAGCAAGGGTTCCTAGAACTGCCTGTCCTGTGCAAAAACACATCAACTTCTTTGGGACAGGGGGGCAGTATTGAGTAGCTTGGATAAAAAKGTGCCCAGAGTAAACTGCCTGCTACTCAGTCCTGAAAGCTAGAATATGCATATCATTAGTAGATTTGGATAGAAACCACTCTGAAGTTTCTCAAACTGTTTGAATGATGTCTGTGAGTATAACAGAACTCATATGGCAGGCAAAAACCTGAGAAAAAAACCAACCAGGAAGTGGGAAATCTGAGGTTTGTAGTTTTTCAACTCAACTCTTTGCCTATCCAAGATAGTGGAGATTTGGTCCAATTGCACTTCCTAAGGCTTCCACTAGATGTCAACAGTCTTTAAAACCTTGTTTGGTGTTTCTACTGTGAAGGGATGGGAGCTGAATGAGTCATAGGTCTGCCAGAGTGGCATGAGCGGATCCCGCGCGCTCACGTGAGAGTTAGCTGCGTTCCATCGCATTTCTACAGACAAAGGAATTCTCCTGTTGAAACATTATTAAAGATTTATGTTAAAAACACCCTAAAGATTGATTCTATACTTCGTTTGACATGTTTCTACGAACTGTAATATGACTTTGTCTGAACTTCCGCCTGGTCTTGCCCGTGCCTCGTCAGTTTGGATTGTCTACTAAACGTGCGAACAAAAAATGAGTTATTTGGACATAAATGGACTTTATCGAACAAATCAAACATTTGTGGAACTGGGATTCCTGTGAGTGCATTCTGATGAAGATCATCAAAGGTAAGTGAATAGTTATAATGCTATTTCTGACTTCTGTTGACTCCACAACATGGCGGATGTGTGACTGGCTTGTTTGTTATCTGAGCGCTGTACTCAGATTATTGCATGGTGTGCTTTTTCCGTAAAGCTTTTTTGAAATCTGACACAGCSGTTGCATTAAGGAGAAGTGGATCTAAAATTCCATGCATAACACTTGTATCTGTTAGCAGTGTTTCTGTAAATTGATGTGGCTCTCTGCAAAATCACCGGATGTTTTGGAACTACTGAACATAACGCGCCAATGTAAACTGAGATTTTTGGATATAAATATTTACTTTATCGAACAAAACATACATGTATTGTGTAACATGAAGTCCTATGAGTGTCATCTGATGAAGATCAAAGGTTAGCGATTCATTTTATCTCTATTTCTGCTTTTTGTGACTCCTCTCTTTGGCTGGAAAATTGGCTGTGTTTTTCTGTGACTAGGTACTGACCTAACATAATCGTTTGGTGTGCTTTCGTCGTAAACCCTTTTTGAAATCAGACACCGTGGCTGGATTTACAACAAGTTTATCTTTAAAATGGTGTAAAATACTTGTATGTTTGAGGAATTTTAATTATGGGATTTCTGTTGTTTTGAATTTGGCACCCTGCAATTTCACTGGCTGTTGAGGTGGGACGCTAGCATCCCGAATATCCCAGAGAGGTTAAGAAATAAAACTATTTACTCTCTCATGTAACATTGCCTGTTAAGTCTGGTATTCACTTATGCCATTCCCTCTTGAGCATCTCTCAAAGTCAAGTCTCTCGGGCCAGGACAGATGAAAGTACTCAGATCTCGGTCCAGGCCTGGTCCAAACGGCCCCAGGGGCCAGACTCCCATCTTGGCAGGCGCGGTGCCAGGTCAGTCCCTGCCTCCTCTCTTAAACACGCATGCCAACCGTGCCAGCGAAAGACTTCAGAACCAGCAGTGCGTGCAAAGCGACTCTGGCACGGCGACCTCTGCCAAGGCAATCAACATACCTGCGCTTATCAGAGCCATGGCCTCATTAGCTGCATCATGCCAGTCCAATGGAGGGGTAAAGGAATGAGTCTCAGGCACGTGAAACCACAAGACTGCACACCCCTGGGTACCCACGAGGAACGAGAGGAGCTGCACCCTTTCATATGTTGGCTTCTCTAGATGCCTGTCCCAAATGCCAAGCATTCTGAATGATTGCTCGAATGTGATCACAAAATGTGTCTTCATTATCATGACACAATGCCACAGGTGTGTAGTTGTTTGGGCAAGAACAGGTTTGGAAGGAGGAGGTGGTGAGACAGGAACACGCCATTTCATTTCCGAGAAAACGTTGCTTTGTTTGTCGATTATGAAAAACCTGGAGGGGGCAGCGACAAATGCCCGTTTTCCTGAGCACATTCCTCACAAATGTGTCTGTTCAGAACCAACCAAAGCACTGCAGCAAGAGGGACGTGATCCTGTGAGGGACAGACAGAACGAGCATCCTTACTGTGCCGGGCGTTTGATTGACAGAGGTCCCACCACGAAGTAATTTCCGGTCAATGTGTCGACAAGTGCATCCATTCTCACAACCCTTCTAGAAAAACATGTCCAGACCTTGCGTTGCTTCTCTACTCTACTCTACTCTGCACCGTGAACATAGGAAAAAGTTGAAAATAGGTCACCTTAACTCAGCTCCCGCTTAGGCTCCCTCCATTTCCTAAAATCTGGAGGGGAAGTGCATTACTTAACTCTAATTACTGTCATTGAGATGAATAAGGCCGCGGCATGGGAGCTAGGGGTAAGGGGGCACCGAGCAACTGCCAAAAGACCCTTCAGAGGTGGTGAAGATGGCCCAGTACATCACTAGGGCCATTTTCCAACCAATACAAGACTGTCTCAGCATCATCAAGGAACCTACACAACCCAGCCACGAGCATTTTGCTACACACGCAATAACATCTGCTAAATATGTGTGACCAAATGTTTTATTTTATTTGTTCACTCCCTTTCCGGTCGGGCAGATGGTATTGGAGCATGAGGTCTGATAGAAACGGTCTCCGAGCCTGTTGGTATCTACAAGACTGCGGAACACTTGAACTGGCCTGAGCATCTGCACTGACTCTCCACTACAAGCTCACAGTTTCACCTCAAAATTAGACGTTCATCCATGTTTCTCAAAACGTCACATTTATTCCAAATTTCAAAGTGTTTAAGTTCAGACATTAACTCTGGATGTTTAAGGTTGTTTGGGCATTAATGCCTAACCTTAAAAATTCAGAGTTAACTCCAAAATGGTTAAGGGTTAAGGTTTGGGATAGGCTTATAACAACAAAAGGTTTGAGATAGAAAGTTGATGTTGTTGTTATAATGCCTATTGCTGGATTTGAACATGCTACCTTTTGAATCAGAGGCGGATGCTTACGCCCATGCATTCCCCCTCCACAGCGCCCTAGCAAAACCAAAGCCTACTTGACGGTAACGGCGTTCACTGCTGTCCCTAGTAGCCGGTTTCCACGTGATCTCCCGACGTCCTCAGACATAGATGGATGTTGAATATGGACGTGTATCACGGCTGACCTGCCTACTCTCCACACCTTAGCACACAACCACACACAAACACACCCCACACAACTGCTGCTGCTTATTTACTTATGCTAATACTGCTCAAATAAACCCCCCCCCCTTCCCTGATACATCAATATTAATGCACATGACTTTGAAATGAGATGTTCGACGAGCAGGCTTCCACATACACTACATGACCAAAAGTACGACTAAACTTGAAACTTTTCGGTAAAATAAAAGCCTTGAAATTCCCTGGTTGAAAGGGTCCAGGTCAGAGGGATACAGGGTTGCCTAAGGTGTGGTGGGTAGGAGGGGGCTCTGTAAGGAGCAGTGCCTACAGAGTGGCAGAGGACCAGATTCACTGAAGACTTCACAAGGAGGCAGCAGAAATGTGAAAACAAGCCTGTGAATACAAGAGTGAGGGAACAGGACAAAGAGATAATAAAAGATAGAAGTGGGGAGTAGAAAACACACAAGAAACAGAAAATGGAGGAGCAAGAGAGAGTCATAAAGACCAGGAAAGGGACCGAAAGAAAAAGTGAGAGTAGTGAGAGACGAGTGAGAGAGAGGGGCCAGATCGGGTACTGCCGCCAACGACGCCAAAGCATTTTGGAAGTGAAAGCACTCCCAGCCACCGGTGAACTAAAGTGGGCCGCTGTGCTGTACCAAGGTTACAATCATGCACCATATCATTAGGGCCTTAGCCACTCTTCCTGCCTGCAGCTCCCAGTACATTCTGTTCCCTCCATGAAAGAGGGAAGAATAGAAAGAGAGAAAAAAAGACAACTTTCTCCTGCACTTGACGTTACTTCGGATGTAGGGTTGCRGAATTCCGGGGGAACTTTCAATAAATTCCTTGGTTTTCTAGAAATCCTGCTTGGAGGATCCAGATTCCCTGCTTATTCCCTCCTGATTCCGGGAATCCTCCAATCAGGATTTCGGGCAAACCAAAAGTTTGAAAGTTCCTTGAATTTTGCTACCTTATTTGGAAGTCTAGCCTCGGGTTCTTATTCCTCGTAAACATTTGTTAATAACCGTCGGCTCGGTGCCCCTAGCCAATGACAATGGCTTCGACCTCATCTTTAGATGGTGTGTCTGTGTCTAATATTATTAGCTTAGACACTGAGGACTCAAACTGTGGGACTCTTGGCTGTCCTCAGTTGTGCTCCTGGATACTGGCAGGCCAGTGGAAGCCACAAGATGGCGGCAACCTGATGCTTGTGCTGCATTTTTTTGGTTTTTCCAAGAAAGAAAACCATCTTATAATGTTCGGTTCTGTCGTTTCCTGCCATGTCACTTTCCTTGCTTTCTTTTTTTGTGGCAATTTTTTTTAATAAATGAAAGGAAGTTTGACGTTTCAATAGAGCCACGACTCAGGACTCTTAAACTGAAAGCCTGTAGTAGCAGTTCATAAAAGGGAACTGAAATTGGACGACAAACACTAAATACATGTTCTTTGCTTTCCTTCTTGAGAAATGACTGCTTAGTATGAGTAATGAAATGTGGTGTAATACCGTGTAAATAAAATATCACTCAAGAATTTTTTGATACTTAAGTAAATTTAGTCTGACCACATAGCAACTAAGCAGATGCCCCTTTCTGGGTTGACATCAATACCAACTTAGGTGTTTAATTGCAAGCTTTCTGTCAAGTCTTTGTGGCTTTCTCGTACCCTATTGGAAATCCAAAATGTTTCTGTGAATGAGCCAAACACCTCAATGTGTTTTTCTGTCCCTGGTTATATGCCAGGTTAACTAAAGGACGGACCAACAGACAGAATAAAACAAACTTGATGGACCTGAAAATCAATGACAAATCAACCATGTTTACTTCTTTCCTTCCTGGTAACATCAAGACTTGATAAGAGCCTGTAGGGGGGACAAGAGTGGACACGTCCCTTAACAATATTGATTGCGCAATGTCAGCAATCGTTAAACTGCAATGTTGCAGTTAGGGCTGTAATGATTATGGAATTTTAGGTAATGATTAATTGTCATGCAAATAGCCACGGTTATTAATTGTAAAAACATGTTTTGAGCTCGTATGATAATGCATATTCGAAAACTAGCTATGACATAGCTAATGAATCCGACACACTAGTCTCAAAAATGAATGGTTTTAACCACTTGGAACTTTTGGAAATTAAGCTTCTCCTTCTGACCATGCACGTTCTGCCCATAAAATGATTACCAAATTTACCCACTTCATATAGAAGTGAAAAGCTGCTAATGGGTAAACTATATCTACTTGAATATAAAGTTCAATCCCTCTTCCTCTAAAACAAATGCATTAAGAGGATTGTTTTTTAAGTTCACGGTTATAGTCCATAATTATTGTTTACGCGATTACACAATAATTGTGCCAGCCCTAGTTACAGTATTCGCTTTGCCTTTTCAGAAAAAAAAGTACAAAATAAGTTCTCCTTTCACATCGTCACAGGTCCGTCCGTGCTACAGACCAATGAATCAAAATATCGACAGTGTGTGCGCACGCGCATCACTGTGTGTGTGGGCGCGTGTGCACCAGCGTGTGAAGAATCATTTGTAAAAGCAAGAAAGGGGTGACAGAGAGAGACCGAACAGGAGAGAGAAACAACATGAAGAACGTTCTGCGGTGGTCTTATGTTGTTTGACTTGGGTCTTCACAGTTCCACTCCGCAGACTCATCTGCACATCTATCACTCACATCTATCGCCTATTTATTGCCTTACATCCTTACTACATTTGCACACACTGTATATAGACTTTATTGGGTTATTGACTGTACGTCTGTTTATTACATGTGTAACTCCTGTTTTTGTTGCAGTTGGAAATGAGAACTTCTCAACTGGCCTACCAGGCTAAATAAAGGTGAAATAAAAAAATAAAAAGGCACAAAAACAGCCTGGTGAAGTCCTTACATGGTTATAATGATCAGGGATGAAATGTATTTGCTCCAGGCTCATCACTCCCCTCCAAAACCTCCCCATCAAAACAGAGCCTTTTCTAGGTCCCACATAAATCTGGGTATGCAGCCTCCCTGCTGTGTTCCATGTCTATGGCCAAGGCCCTGGCACAGATACACCCAGGCCCTGACTCCATCTGCCAGCAGCATATCACTCACAGAGACAGTGAGTAAAAGCAGGAGAGTGAGCGACAGAGGCGGGTAAGAAATGGAGCAAGAGAGAGATGAAAACAGAGAGTATCTTCAGGGGAGCTTTGGAGAGGGGGTTTACGGGGGATTTATAGCAAGAGCCACGTCAGCTTTCATGCGAGAGATTATTCTGTCCCTCCGAAATGTACGACCTGATCAAGGACATGACTTTAAACAGCACCAATATAACTCCGAGTCCCTAGCAGCACGGCTGGCAACTGAACAGAAACAATATTAGCCATCAAAAGACAGAAGCAAAACATTATCCTGTTGCTAACTAGCCCTCTGCCAGTAGAAGACCATAGAGGAAGACCATAGAGGAAGACCATAGAGGAAGAAAGTGTCGTTCTCTAAGCGCCTTTTCCTCGGCTTGTTTTCATTTCAGTCTCAATACGCTAGTGAGAAGTCTGTGTAGCTTTCTCCCACTAAGATATGCATCTTCTCGTGATCTAGTGATAGGAAAGGCACCTGTCAGTCTAAAAACAAGCAATGACAAGGAAACTGCTGGTTTGTCAGTCGACCGTCTGTCCCGCCTCCAGGTACCTATGTCATCTGTGTGTGCTGTGGTTGGCTGCAGTCAAATGTATTTTCACGGCGAAGGGAGAGCATGATGATTCTTTGTCATGTAATGTAAGTGGTAACGATGAGTTGAAATCCATATCATTTTTGTTTTGTGGCACATTCATTTATTTTCATTCCCGTGTTTCATATAGCCAGCAAAGGAGTTGGGGCGCATAGTAAACAGCCTGACGATCGAACAGGAAGTGTTGACTAGTTCATAAAAGGTGTCGAAATGACGGAATAAGGTCAATCTCCTATCCCTTTGTCATTCATAAATCTTACAACGTACTTAAAAATCCATGGTATTGCGTCGGGAACAACCAAAGATCTCGTTTGTATTTTCCTAAGCTCCTGTCACGACTTGCCAGTGACCGCTAAAGCGACTCGTCATGGGTTGACCGGATCTTTGAGGTCAATGTCGGCAACTGCATCGGTGAGAGAGCAGTTCATTTGGCTCTCTAAATTTGCACACAGGTAGGCTGCTGCTGGTTGTCGTCTGCTGATCAATAGGTAGTGGAGCACCTCATTCCGCTCCAAAACCATAAAATAAAAACAGATTGAATTTTATAAAAGCTAATGAAAATGTTWGCATTTCTAAAACCATTTTCCTGCAATTCTATATATAGTTTCTCAACAGGGAATCAATGTTTACTTGACAGAACACAACCTTTTTTCTTAGGTTTTTGCCACAATAAACTAAATTAAAAGAGTAGACTATTTGGCTGGCTACTCAATGTCCTTAGGGAAAACACTGGGAAGAGAGATGGAGATCTGATCAAGTGGGGAGGGGGAGGATATGAATAACACTGACACGACCACCACTCCTCCTGTTCGCACGCCAGTCACAGCAGCTTGTGAGCATCTGCGGGCGACTGCGGTCCATACGAGCCGTCATGGCTGTAGTCTTTAATGGGATGTGTTCACAGCTACCTCCAGTGACAGTGACAACAATGGCTASCGTTTCCCAGGGCCTTGCAGCTGCAATTCAAAATATTTGTCCCCCCATACTTTAACCATATCTGAAATGACAGCCAAGGTGCTCGAAAAACTTAAACTGTCCGGTGGAATTGGGCTGAAAAACTAACAGCAACTGGAGTGAGTGACTTGAGTGTCGGCCCTTTAGTGTAATATTAACAAAGTAAACAATTAGTTAGTACGTGGGATAGGACAAACTGTACGTACCAGCGCACTTTGTCTGGGGTGCAGTAAGGGCCCGTGCTTAAATCTGAATTTACCCTAGACTTATTCACAGTACTGCAGGGTGACATGGCGTTAGTGTCTCTTGAGATATTGCCCAACTCTACGACACTGTCTGGGGTTGAAGGGCCAGTGAAAGACAATTTAAACACCACACAATTACTATGCCCTTGTCCTCAGGTTGGAGTTATGGACAGACACATTGACCACGTTTACATGTGCACAGTATTCTGGATAGTAGCTCATATCCCGCTTAACGTCTTATTTCGGGAAACGATGTTTACATGCATCTTTGATATTCCGCTCACGAGTTTCCCTGTATCCATGAAAACATAATATTCCTCATTTAAGTTGATATGGGTTAAATGGAATAGTACCTGAAATATGGACACTCGCTGTAGGTCTATAACCTCTCACCTTGTAGCATAATGTAATATGAACTCCTGCAGAATTATGTATTTCTTGCAGTAGAATTATGCAAACTTTAATTTTGTCTTGGGAACAGGAGTGGAAAAATATGATTTCTTTCTTTCAGCATCTCTTGAAAAAATACAAAATGTGTGTGTAATGCAGGCTTGGGTTCTATACTGTACACCGGGGTATTTGGAAATAGCCAAGGGATGGTTTTTCAAAAACGTCAATAAGGTTGAAACAWTTTTTTTTRAAGTTTTTCAATACATATTTATATTTGTATCTACTTTAAGTTTATACCTGCAGTCAACTTGTGCAATACGTTAGGAGACGAAGCAGATCGTGTTCCTCACATGTCACATGTCACATTATGAAGCTTCCTGTAGTTCCCTAAAACAGCTGAGCCAGTCACATGTTTGTTTATAAATGGCGCAACGTGAGAAAGCGGGAGCAGGTTAGTCCAGCTGTGTATTGACTCCGGTTACATTTTATATTGAATGTCAAGTATTTTATTCAATAGAGTGACCAGGGACGTGCAAATATAGTTTTCCTACACAGAAAATACATTAGTGCAGCACATTCAGCTGAAAATAGAAGTGCAACGCTCTTTGGCGAGCAGCCACACAAGTAAATTAACTTGCAATTTAACTTGCTAGTTATCTAAGTGGCTGAATTAATAAGGTGACGGGCCATTATATTAACTTTCTGCCATGTTTGAGAAGTCCAAGCTTTTTGTATGAGTTATCTGTAGGCTAAAGGCCCCCCCCCTCCTTGAGCAAAGCAGGCAGGCCTGTTGCCCTACAGAGTCTCCAGACTCCAAACAGACACAGCGTGTACACGTGCTGCTCCAGAGTCAGTACTGTTCTTCCTTAAGGAGAAGCATGCGTCAAAATGTTGTTCATTTGCGTAATGTCTCATTTACATTTTGCTTGTAAATGTCCAAACTCACCAAAAATAACATTAATAAGCTCCTACCTACTGTACAGTGCATTCTGTACAGTAGGTAGGATAAGGTAGGTAGGTAGAATAAGGTCAGGGAGGTGACCAAGAACCCAATGGTTACTCTGCCAGAGTTCCTCTGTGGAGATGAGAGAACCTTCTAGAAAGAAAACCATCTCTGAAGCACTCCACCAATCAGGCCTTTATGGTAGAGTGGTCAGACGGAGGCCATTACTCAGTAAAAAAGGCACACGACAGCCCGCTTGGAGTTTGTCAAAAAGGCACCTAAAGGACTCTCAGACCATGAGAAACAAGATTATCTTGTCTGATGAAACCAAGATTGAACTCTGGCCTGAATGCCAAGCATCACGTCTGGAGGAAACCTGGCACCGCTCATCACTTGGCAAATACCATCCCAATGGTGAAGCATGGTGGTGGCAGCATCAGTTGTGGGAATGTTTTTCAGTGGCAGGACCTGGGAGACTAGTCAGGAGAGGGAATGATGGACAGAGCAAAGTACAGAAACATCCTTGATAAAAACCTGCTCCAGAGCACTCAGGACCTTAGACTGGGGTGAAGGTTAACCTTCCAACAGGACAACGACCCTAAGCACACAGCCAAGACAAAGCAGGAGTGGCTTCAGTATTCAATGTTCTTGAGTGGTCCAGTCAGAGCCCAGACTTGAACCCGATTGAACATCTCTGGAGAGACCTCAAAATACCTGTGCAAACGTGACAGAACCTGCAGAGAAGAATGGGAGAATCTCCCCAAATACAGGTGTGCCAAGCTTGTAACGTCATACCCAAGAAGACTCTAGGCTGTAATCACTGCCTCAGGTGCTTCAACAAAGTACTGAGTAAAGGGTCTGAATACTTATGTACATTTCACAAGTATGTTTTAAAACATTTGCAAAAATTTCTAAACCCCTGTTTTTGCTTTGTCATTATGGGGTATTGGGTGTCGATTGAGGATCAGTTTAAAAATAGATCCATTTTAGAATAAGGCTGTAATGTTACAAAATGAAGAAAACGTGAATGTGTCTGAATACTTTCCGAATGCACTGTATATACAGTACCAGTTAAAGGTTTGGACACACCGACTCATTCAAGGGTTTTTCTTTATTTTTACCATTTTCTACATTGATAATCTACAATGAAGACATCAACACATATGGAATCATGTAGTAACGAAAAAGCGTTAAATCAAAATACATTTTAAATGTGATATTCTTCAAAGTAGCCACCATTTATCTTGATGACAGCTTTGCACACTTGACATTCTCTCAACCAGCTTCATGAGGTAGTCAACTGGAATGCATTTCAATTAACAGGTGTGCCTTGTTAAAAGTTAATTTGTGGAATTTCCTTCTTAATGCGTTTAAGCCAAATCAGTTGTGTTGAGACAAGGTAGGGGTGGTAGACAGAAGATAGCCCTATTTTGGTAAAAGACCAAGTCCATATTATAGCAAGAACAGCTCAAATAAGCAAAGAGAAACGACGGCATCATTACTTTAAGACATGAAGGTCAGCCAATAAGGAACATTTCAAGAACTTTGAAAGTTTCTTCAAGTGCAGTCGCAAAAACCATCAAGCGCTGGGATGATATTGGCTCTCATGAGGACCGCCACAGGAATGGAAGACCCAGTTAACTCTGCTGCAGAGGATACATTCATAAGAGTTACCATCTTCAGAAATTGCAGCACAAATAAATGATTCGCAGAGTTCAAGTAACAGCCACATCAACATCAACTGTTCAGAGGAGACAGCGTGAATTAGGCCTTCATGGTCAAATTGCTGCAAAGAAACCACTACTAAAAGGACACCAATAAGAAGAGACTTGCTTGGGCCAAGAAACACGAGCAATGGACACTAGACCGGTGGAAATCTGTCCTTTGGTCTGATGAGTCCAACTGAGATTTTTGGTTCCAATCACCATGTCTTTGTGAGACACAGAGTAGGTGAACGGATGATCTCCGCATGTGTGGTTCCCACCATGAAGCATGGAGGAGGTGGTGTGATGGTGCTTTGCTGGTGACACTGTCAGTGATTTATTTCTAATTCAAGGCACACTTAACCAGCATGGCTACCACAGCATTCTGCAGCGATACGCCATCCCATTTGATTTGCGCTTGSTGGGACTATCATTTGTTTTTTTAACAGGACAATGATCCAACACACCTCCAGGCTGTGTAAGGGCTATTTGACCAAGAAGGAGAGTGAGGGTGCTGCATCAGATGACCTGGCCTCCACAATCACCCGACCTCAACCCAATTGAGATGGTTTGGGATGAGTTGGACCACAGAGTGAAGGAAAAGCAGCCAACAAGTGTTCAGCATATGTGGGAACTGCGTCAAGACTGTTGGAAAAGCATTACAGGTGAAGCTGGTTGAGAGAATGCCAAGAGTGTGCAAAGCTGTCATCAAGGCAAAAGGGTGGCTACTTTGAATAATAAAAAATATAAATTAGATTTTTATTTGTTTAACACTTTTTTGGTTACTACATGATTTCATGTGTGTCATTTCATAGTTTTGATGGTCTTCACTATTATTCTACAATGTAGAAAATAGTAAAAATAAAGAAAAACCCTTGAATGAGTAGGTGTATCCAAACGTTTGACTGGTACTGTATATGTATAACTTCATGAGCTGGATTGCCTGTCTTTGCAATTTGTTTATTTTCRTTTATGCATTTTAGCTAGCAGTTTCCATAAAAATGTGCTATTACTTATGCTAATTTTGTTAGCATTCTGGTAAATCGACACACAAGGGGCTTTCCCCCCGTGTTTTTTTACGCCACTTGTATATTATGAAACTCTGTATACCACCCAACCCTAGAGTAATGTGTTATCTTTGACACTGACGCAAGCAGATGCTGAGCAGACAGTATTTCAACCACATAAAACATGCACCCAAGACGAAGTCGTATTATCAGAAACGTTTCATAATTCTCAGCTTTTAATTTCCTTAAAACCGGTCAAACAGTTTTGGAGTTTGAGTTCTCTCCCCGGTCTCTAAATAACACAGACAACTTTAATAGTTGTAACTACATTGCTAATTCATTCTATCAATGTAAGACATTATTCTGGTGAGCACTACTTTATTTAGTCTTCTGGGACAACAAGTTATGACAGAAGAGAAGCTGCATGTATGTAACTATAGTTGACAAACAAGTAGCCTACCAAATGTCAGAAATTAGAAGCAGAAAGTTTACAGGTGAAAGTAGCCAGTAGCTATATGTTCCAGTATGGAGTATCAAGAAAAGAAATGATGGAACTATGATGGATGGAACTGCACAGGTAGCCTACTTTTTGAAGTGATTTGTTTGACAATCAAATGAAAACGTCACACAACACCCATGATATGCCAAACTGAGCCTGAGCAGACCGTAAAAGACAACAGTAAAACGGGATAGGATGTTTACCTGCCACCGTATCCTGTCTAAGATCAGCATATCCCAGACATCTTATCCGGATTTCTCATTACCGGGATACAAGCTTTTTCAGGTTATTGTAAACAGGACATGATGTTCACGCCTTAACTCAAACACAGAATACTTGAGTATCCTGAATAATAATGGGAAATAGGTATGCACGTAAACGTAGTCATCGATTACGAGGAGGAAGAAGTGTGATGACGATTCATATTATAGCTGATGATTCATTAGAAAAGGGCTCCTTTGTGTGTGTAGCCTTTGTAACAAATGAGGATGATCTGAGTAATAAAGAAATACCTTTTATTACTCGCCCATAGGGCCCAGCGTCGTCTGGGTTTGGCCGAGGTAGGCCATCTTTATATATAAGAATTTGTTCTTAACCTACTTGCCTAGTTAAATWAAAGGTTAAATAAAAATACATGGAAGTGTTGGGAATGTAGGTAGGTGCGTATGTGTGTTGATCAGAGGGAAGTCCTGTTGTGAAACTAGTATTTAGAGGACATGGGCCAGCCATTGTGACCCGCCCTATCCTTTCACCAAGTAATGATGTCATCAGAAACAGGCAGCCTCGGGCAAAAGGAAAGAGAAGAGCTTCGGCAACAGGCAGGTTCACTGAGTGGGAACAGATGGGCAGAGGGAGGGAGACAGAGCATGTTCCTGTCCTGCGTCACTCACATTTGGCTACTTGTCTGAGCACATTGTACAGATGCTAGGAACAGCCTGTATATAATGTACATTCTAATACACTCACATGATCGTTCGTGAACACACACACACACACACGGAGAGACACACTGTGTCCCACTCCAACTGGCAACATACTGTTTACTTTGGTCAGCAGCAAGCAATCGGGAGCACTTCCCCTTCTCTAGAACTACTGTATAACTCAGTCTCTGGTCTGTGAGGGGTAGAACAGACTCTCTAGAACTATGACTCTATGTCTCTACCTCCACAGACTGCCCGACAACCATTAGCACACATACATGAACATGCCAAGCTCCAAGCTACAGTATGCACTGAAACTCATCCATAGCATTAAGTCTCATAGAATCAGACTAGACACTAACTCACAGCTCCACACCATTAGGTCTCATAGATTCAGGCAAGACACTAAACATACAGCTCCAAAATTACACGTCTCTTACAAGATGGAGCATAAATCCACTATAATGAAATACAAAAGCATTTTCACATAAAACATTAACTCCAAACCAATTGTAAATAAAAAAAGATATACTTAATTAAGTGGGCTATAACAATACTAACTGGTACTTAGTATCCTGGACTTAATGCGAAGACTGAAATGCTGTTGCTGAATGTCCACTGTCCCTGTCAAATAAATACATTCCTTAAACTGAGACGGTCCATTGGTTTTCTATATCCAAGAATTATCTCTGCTCTCTCCTCTATTGACTACCATCCACTGTCAAGGTCAGAGAAAACAGGGAGGGTATGCACACTGGCACCAAGACCCAATAGCACTTCACCAGTTCAAGGTTACGGCACAATACATGAGTCAGGGACAATACAATAGGACAGTGTGAGAGGACCCTCTAACAGGGGTGGGCAACTGCAGTCCTCGGGGGCCTGATTGGTGGCACACTTTCTCCATACCTAGCAAAACACAGCTGATTAAAMCAAATTCCATTCTAAACTGAAGATCATGATTATTGAAGTCAGGTGTGTTAGTTGGGGCAAAACTGGGACACCAATCAGACCCCCGGGGACTGGAATTTCCCACCCCTGCTAGTAGGAGCCCAGTGAGATGGTGATTGGGACCAATGCCCAGATTGAATTCTTATGGAACATTTGTGGGGCATGTCATATGAGTGTAGTACAGTGCACAACTGTTGAGAAGGTGTGTGTGTCTCTCAAGTAGACGGTAAGTATCATGTCAGTGAGTGAGTGTGCTCTCGTGTGTCAGCAACAGCCAGAACAGATGCCCTCGGGCACTGGTCAAAGATACTTCAAAGATTGATTCATATTTCCTCTCTCCCTCCCTCCCGTCAGTCCGTMTGGATGCCAGCCCTCTCCGGTTGGCACAGCCTGGCAGCGAGAGTGTTGGCATTAGATACCCACAGCGGCTGCAAGACGGCACTGTGGGAGCATCAGATTCACTGCGTCTCTTGTGTGAGAGGCTGACAGAGGGATGAGTAACTAAGTAGGAGAGACAGGGTATACGAGAGACAGGGTATGAGAAAGAGAGAAAGAGGTACAAAGCGATGGGGAGTGAGCCCACAGAATGCTGAGCAGGGCTTTGCCAGACCGGAACAATGCAGCAGGAATGCAGCACTCTCCAGCACTTATCATCATCATCACAGGCTAGAGACACAGAGTGGGGGAGGGAGAGAAATAAAGAGAGAAATGGAGAAAGTGAGGCAGAGGAGGGAAAAAAGAGGCAGTAGAAGTGATAAGAGAAAGAGAAACAGAGCGGGAGAAATGTAATGTTGTTTAGGATAAACAGAAGAGGTTGGGTGGTGGATGGAGGTACATCCAGCCTGCAGTCAGGGGAATAGACATCACACCGGCCGGCGTAGCTCTGTCACAGAGCAGAGACTGGTGCCTCATTCCCCCTCCCCTTTCTCTTACCTTATAATGCAGCGGTATTTAAAAAGACACAAAGGAATAAACCCATGGAGATAAACGGAGGACAGGGGTGGAACTAYACAGAGAGTGAGGAGGTGGAGGATTCATCTTACAGTGTATGTGCCTGCTACTTGAGTCTACAGAGACAGAAAGACCCAGAAATACATCTGGGTTGTTGATTGACTCATTAATGTTACAGAGTGACAGTAGCTGTATGTTTGGAATGGATACAGTAGCTCTATCCACTACCACTGGGAGATATGATACAGCATAGCGTATTCATACAGTCTCTTCTCAAACTTCTGTATATGCAGTATTTACAACAATACAGTCTACCTCCTTTACCATGACAACGACACACATTGACCATGTTCTAATTTACACCTGAAGAAAGAATACAACCGAATGGGAAGACCAATTAATCAAGCCTCTATGGGTTTAAACAGTCTCCTTTGGATACTTGATTTTATAAACCAGGTGGGTTGAGGCCTGAATGCTGACAGCAGTGGTATATCAGACCGTAAATCACAGGTATTTTTTAATCAGTCCTAATCCATACTATATTGGCCATATACCACACCCCCTCTTGCCAAATTGCTTAAAGTGTACCACTCTCCATAGATAAGTGTTCATAGATACTATCCAAAGTTATTAGCATGCTGAAGCAGACGGTGCCCGCAGCCTGAGTAGACTTGACTTGGACAGTCAGTGACACATTTTCTTTTACGGAGAGAGCACATTACTGGGAGGGTGTTATTTTGGGCATCCGTGTGAGCTGGCGCTCCGTGTGTGAGCCACTGCACCAGGGTTGCCATTTTCTACATTGTAGAATAACAGTGAAGACATCAAAACCATGAAATAACACATATGGAATCATGTAGTAAACGGAAGAAGAAGAAAAAAGTTAAACAAATCAAAATCTATTTTATTTAGGAGATTCTTCAAAGTAGCCACCCTTTGCCTTGACAGCTTTGCAAATGCTTGGCATTCTCTCAACCAGCTTCACCTGGAATGCTTTTCCAACAGTCTTGAAGGAGTTCCCACATATGCTGAGCACTTGTTGGCTGCTTTTCCTTCACTGTGCGGCACAACTCATCCCAAACCATCTCAATTGGGTTGAGGTTGGGTGATTGTGGAGGCCAGGTCATCTGATGCAGCACTCCAGCATTCTCCTTCTTGGTCAAATTCCCCTTACACAGCCTGGAGGCGTGTTGTGTCATTGTCCTGTTGAAAAACAAATGACACAAATGCAGAATGCTGTGGTAGCCATGCTGGTTAAGTACTAAATTAATCAGACAGCAAAGCACCCCCACACCATCACACCTCCTCCTCCATGCTTTACGGTGGGAACCACACATGCAGAGATCATCTGTTCACCTACTCTGCATCTCACAAAGACACGGCAGTTGGAACCAAACATCTCAAATTTGGACTCCGACCAAAAGGACAGATTTCCACCGGTCTAATTTTCATTGCTCATGTTTCTTGGCCCAAGCAAGTCTTCTTATTGGTGTTGTTTAGTAGTGGTTTCTTTGCAGCAATTCGCCCATGAAAGCCTGATTCACGCAGTCTCGTCTGAACAGTTGATGTGTCTGTTACTTGAACTCTGTGAAACATTTATTTGTGCTTTATTTTTGCAACTGCCTTTGAAGAAACTTACAAAGGTCTTGAAATTTTCCAGATTGACTGACCTTCATGTCTTAAAGTAATGGACTGTCATTCTTCTTTGCTTATTTGAGCTGTTCTTGCCATAATATGGACTTGGTCTTTTACCAAATAGGGCTATCTTCTGTGTAAGAAAGTCCACAAATTAACTTTTAACAAGGAACACCTGTTAATTGAAATGCATTCCATGAAATGCACCTCATGAATCTGGTTAAGAGAATGCCAAGAGTGTGAAAAGCTGTAATCAAGGCAAATGGTGGCTATGTTGAAGAATCTCACATTTAAAATATATTTTGATTTGTTTAACACTTTTTTCGTTACTACACGATTCCATGTGTTATTTCATAGCTTTGATGTCGTCACTATTAATCTAAAATGTAGAAAACAGTAAAACAAATTAAGAAAAAGCCTTGAAAAAAATGGTACTGTACATTTTATTAATATATMATTCAGTGACTGAAATTACATCCCCATCCTCAGTAGTCTATTCCAGCAGGCTATTGGGAAACACAAGCACTTCTTACCTGGAAATCGCCTCGCTAATCATGTGAAATAAATTAGTCTACCAATTTGAACTAAGCAAGCTGCCTAATCATTCAGTTTACCTACTACATCTTGACTAGGCTACCGTAAGCTATCTGAAATTAGATATAGGCCACTATTTTTCAGAAAAAACATACATAGCATTAGTAGTTGTATTTTTGAAATATATAAACAAACAAAATAATATACATAGGTTACCTGCATCTAGCTAAGCAAACCATGGCAACGTTTAATTACTATCATAAACCCAGATTTAGTAGCCTATTAAAAGTCAATCTCGCAAATAGGCCATTTATAGCAGTTTGTACTTTGTAGTCTTAACATCTGGCACATAACGGCAAAATTGCCACAAAATAACCTCTTAACATTCGTTTTTTTAAGTTCGTCCAAGTGTTTCTTGCACAGAGATTGAGATCCTCTGTCCAACTTTCATCACAAACCCTCCTGTCGGATTTATCTAGAGTTCTGTACAAGGGCAAAAGGGATTTATTTATTATAGCTCGCAATAATGATTCATTTTGATGGAAAACCGAATTTTGCTTCTTAATTAGCTCGATAACGTTACGAGAAAAGGGTTGGATAAATGTTCCAACAGTTCAGGCCTTGTGGGTTTTGAGTGGTCTTTGTGCTATGTGTGTTTGACCTGGAAACCCTGCACTGCGTGTGTATGTGTGCCACTCCTCGCTGACCTAAGGGTATAGGGAAGGAAGCACAACGCCGGCTTTAGTGCAACACTGCCCAGGCCCGCCAGGAAACAGGCTTACAAAGGGTTCAGAGGTAAGAACCGGCCTTGGAATCCGGAACCTTCCTAACAAATTCACACTGCGTTTCCTCTTCCAACTGAGCAGCTGGACGAAAAAACAAATTGCCGCACACATATGGGCACAGGAGTGCCAATACACATAAACATTTGGGCACAGTGCACACACAGTGAGCACACGCAYATACAATCTCTACAGATGTAGATCCGGTAAGGGTACGAAAGACAGTCTTGACAAACACACTGAACAAATACAGGAAGTAGGATGTAGATACTGTAATCTTAAGTGTACACAGTCTTGACAGACAATTTACCTGCTGCTTATTTGGGTGCTAAGAAGCTGGTAAACAAGGCCTCTGTCTCCAGGTGGTTTCACCATGGAGCTCTATCCACAGGCCCTATAACCTGAGGGAGAACACACACAGGGCAGACCATAATATGAGTTTCTCAGATTCTACCATAGTAATGATTCATAGCATCCTTTCACCATTGTTGTGCTTGGTAGTCAACTGACAATGGGAYCAGTGTAAATAGAACCGTTCATACGAAGGCATCTTACCTGTGTTTACACAGGTAGCCCAAATTATCAGCATTGTGCCGTCTGTGCAAATGCAGCCATTGACTAGAGGTGGTCTGAGGACTGAGAAGTCGGTCAGATATGTGCCACATTTCGTTGCTCAGCAATTGTCTCATGCATGACCAGACAATCGTTTTTGGCTGGCCTGGCCCAACAACAGTGCTCCATTCATTCCATTCTGGCCCTACGTCGAGCACTACTTCGTCTCAAACATGGGTTGCCACAGAAGACCAGGAGATTTTTTTTCTTTTCTTCTGACACATGAACCGGTTTTGTGCAGTAGCATTCCATATGTTTCATTAAGCACAAAGAATCCACCGTTAAGACTATATGTCTGGTATGGATTTTCAAGTGGGGAAGAGGGGGAAACATCCATTTAGTGACGTAGAAAAGGAAAATATGTCAGTGAGAAGAGAGGAAAGATTGAAGGAACACAAGTTCTCACAGACAGACGAAAGAGAGACTGAAATAACAGGAGGACCCCCTCTCCCCGCTACAGTACACTGGTAACTGCAGACATACTTATTTAATGTATACCCCCACCGTGCCTGCAGTAGGACTACTCCAGTACACCCTTTGCTACAAGGATGTTGCTAATTCAAGGGTAAACCCTTAGTATTGGGCAGCGCATGGTACATTCATGAGCTCTCACACAGTAGTCATTGAATAAACAGACCGATCTGCTGAATAATGGCACGCATACTGGACATTCTGTTTAACTGGAAGGTGATGCATCAGGTCAGTTTGTCACAAGGAGCCCAGCAAACACACAAATGACCACACAGCGTTGTCTCAACGTTGACTCCAAGTTGTGGGGCTCAACAGGCCTTGCTACCTTTACACTCATAAACATGGATCCTCTAGGTCAGTTGAATAGCAGGAGTACTATCATGCTGTTTACAATTTAAACTACGACCACTAGTGGAAAGACAGCGTCAGAAAGTACACCACATTTCTTAAAAATGTTTCCCTTTCTATGATTACGCAAGGGGGCAAAGTACGGCACGAAGTACAGAGCTAGAACCACCCCATTTTGGGACCTTTAATAAACAACATTGAGCCGCCTTGAAGAAATTATCAACATTTGGCCTCTGACAAGTCAAATCCAGGCTGATAAAGCACTCTACCGGTGTGTATATTTCTAAGCACCTCGTCCCACACACACACACTTCCCCGTGCACATCAAACCAGCCAGACCCTTTGACCCACCTGGCGTGAGGCATTTGGGTAGAGATTTGACCCAAATATTGTCACGGCTGGTACCAATAACTACCAAATCAAAGGGCAGACCAAACGTGCAAACCCTGCTACCCCTACCCCCTTCAGAGCGAGCTGGTTTCTAATCTCGTCGTACTGTGTTCCCGAGTACAGAGCAGCAAATCACATATCAAAGAATTTACACGTAACAACGAATACACCTTCTCATGTAGTTTGTGGGTGGCCATTATAAAATGACCTCTCCTAGTTCATCGGTCATCTGACACTGTACAGTTTTAGCTTAAACCAGGAGACATATTTGTTGATATCATGTGATCAAATCTTTCTGGATCAGTAACCTCTTTTTCTTACTGGTAAAGGGCAGATCTCTGGAGTCCAAAGTAAATCAGCTCATGACAGATGTAACAGAAGTTGCGTTCTACATGCCAGTCGGGGAATGTTATGGAGGGCCTYCGGCATGGAGTAATGGTAACAGTGATAGGATACAGGATATCAGAAATGCAGAGGATTGAACTTGTGAAGCAGAGGTTTGAGCTACAATTATGAACACTGACATGGGCACTTGATCCGTAATTGCGTTGCGGAGTATGCAAACTATCCTTTCAGGTTGCACAAATGACTGAAACAGCCAAGTACCAAATCACTTAATTCATTTAGAGACAAGAAATAGATGGAGAAAAAGGCTAGATCAGTCAAAACAATATGGGGGAAAAGACCACTATGTAACGACAGAGAGAGCAAGGGAGAAAGAAAGTGAGCGGGGGGAGAGCTCATGTTCAATTTCCTTACCGCAACATTTCAGGGCATTAAAATACATGCAGGGTTCTTTCTGCGCTGGAGATAGTTTGCATGGGAGCCCATTTCCTGTGAGTGATTAGCAGGGAAGTGGATAAGGAGGGGGCTGTGGTTTGCTCTGAGAGTTCTTGAATTGTTTTGTCTACGAGCAAAGGAAAGGAATGCCCAAATTAAACATGCTGAACAGGATGCCCAGAGAGGTACGAAACCGGGAAGGGTGGAAGGGGGAGGGCGGGCGAAGGGAGGGAAGCGGAAAACAACAAAGAAAATAATATAACACCAAATAGATTTTTCAATTTCAGACAACAAACCGCAAGTGCATGCCACCCACTCGTATTCACATTCCATCAGATAGGGATGGTGCACAGGAATGTTGTACCGTGTTGATAGAGCAGTCATATGCCCCGCCAGAAGGAGACCGCAAGATCCTTTATTTCACTCAAAACCTGAACAACTTGTAGGGACTGTAGACGGAATACAAAAGGGAAAGCCAGCCACTTCGTGGAAATTGACGCCTCACTTCCAGACAATCTAAACACCTTCTGGCTGCCAGGCCAGACAGCATCCCAAGCAGTGTCCTCAGAGCATGCGCAGACCAGCTGGCTGGAGTGTTTGAGGACATATTAAAATCTCTCACTATCCCAGTCGGTTGTCCCCACTTGCATCAAGGTGTCTACCATTGTTCCTGTACCCAAGAAAGCGAAGGTTACTGAACTAAATGACCATCTCCCCATAGCATTCACTTTTGTAATCATGAAGTGCTTTGAGAGGCTAATTAAGGACCATATTACCACCTTACACCCTMGACCCACTACAATTTTCATACAGCTCCAACAGATCCACGGACGACGCAATCGCCATTGCACAATCCCACCTAGACAATACCTATGTAAGAATGCTGTTCATTGACTACAGCTCAGCCTTCAACACCATAGTGCCCTCCAAGCTCATCACTAAGCTTAGGGCCTGAACATCTCGCTGTRCAACTGGGTCCTGGACTTCCTGATGGGACGACCCCAAGAGGAAGGTAAGCAACACCTCCCCAACGCTGATCTCAACATGGGGGCCCCACAAGGGTGCGTGCTCAGTCCCCTCCTATACTCCCTGTTCACCCATGACTGTGGTGCCACGCACGTCTCTAACTTAATCATCAAGTTTGCTGACAACAACAGTGGTAGGCCTAATTACCAACAACGAAGACAGTCTACGCGGAGGGGCGGAGTGCCTTGGCGGAGTGGTCCCAAGAAAATAACCTCTCACTCAACGTCAACAAAATGAAAGAGCTGATCGTGGACTACAGGAGACAGCATGCCCAAATCCTCATCGATGGGGCCTGCTGGAGAGGGTGAAAAGTTTCTCAGCGTGCAAATCACTGCTGACCTGAAATGGTCCCTTTACACAGACAGTGTGGTGAAAAAGGGAGCATCTTCGGAACCTACTTTGTTCAACTGTTGAATTTAGGGCCATGTTACTTGTTATTTCATTCCGTCGGTGAGTGTGTTGCATAGGGAGTTGTGTGTGCAAACGATTCCGTAATGGATTGTTGCCTGGGCTTTGCTCATCATGACGCTTGTTGGCCTATGCCTCATTTTTCTTCGCCATGCATTCGCCATGCTGTATTTACATGCCTGTGTTTCAATTGGTAGAATAAGTTGCTTGTGTTACTGCAAGTGGTTGTTATAGTTTTGCAACAGTTCAAGCACACCGCCTMACTCTGCTCGATATCACTAGGTTTAAAACCAACATAAGCCGAAACAACAGACACAGCATCTTTCTTTGGCAGTAATTGTTCTTGCATTTCTGGGACTTCATTTTCTTAATCTCAGTTAATTTCCCCCCGCTAATGAACGAAGCTACTCCCAACATCACTTGGGAGAACCGCCAACAACAGGTGTGGGAAGCATGGGGTAGAACATGGCTCTGATTGGCTGCTGTAGTCTTGGTTGACTGAACCGGAAGATGAAACCCTTGTTGCGGCAAACCAGCCAGAGCCCGGAATTGAACCCGATTGAACATCTCTGGAGAGACCTGGAAATAGTTGTGCAGAGACACTCCCCATCCAACTTGACAGAGCTTGAGAGGATCTTCAGAGAAGAATGGGAGAAACTCCCCAAATACAGGTGTGTCAAACTTGTAGCATCATAACCAAAAAGACTCGAGGCTGTAATTGCGGCCAAAAGGTACAATTATGTAAATGTGATTATATATATATATATATATATATATATATATATATATATATATATATTTTTTTTTAAATACATGTCTAACAAAAACTGTTTTTCCTTTCTCATTATGGGGTATTGCGTGTAGATTGATGAAGGGGGGGACAATTTAAAACATTTTAGAATACGGCTTTAAATGTAACAAAATGTGAAAAAAGTGGTCTGAAACCTTCCCGAATGCTCTGTATACTACATGGCTCATTCTAGTATTTCTACTACTGTACATTGCATTTTAGTTACGGTTAATACACATAGCATATTTATACACTGGATTAAACATAGCTCACTAATATATCTAMTGCTGTACATATCATTCCAAGCATATCTTGTGTAAATTCATCATTCTATAGCTAGAAAAACAAGCATTTCGCTGCACCCGCGATAACATCTGCAAATCTGTGTATGCGACCAATAAACTGATTTGATGTATTATATTTTATCCCAAGATGAAAAGCAACCTTCACGTGGCACTCCAGTCTCCTTTTCACCTCATTTAACACCCGCTTTACTTTTTTTAAGTCAGTCATGACAAAGCACAAGTGGGGAGGCTTTCCTCTTCTGTTCTCATTGTTCCTCTATTCTTCCTGAAGCAAGGGGGGAGGCCGGTGACATCACGGATTCCCATTAGACCCACTCCTTGAAGTTTGCAGTTCCTCAAAACATATGCTTTTTACCCTTTAGAATGTGTGTACTTTAGTGGGGGGGGTTTTTTATACTTGGGATATTGCTTTTCAAAAGTGAAAGCTCAAAAATAGCAGGAGGACATCTTTAAGGGAAACTTCAGGATTTTATCTACTTCCCCAGAGTGAGATGAACTCGTGGATACCATTTTTTATTTTATTTTTAATTTTTTTTATATAAAATCTGCTTCCAGTATGGATCTCATTGCCAAAATCCTGAAGTACACCTATAAGTCATTTCTTTCCTTTCTCAAAYGGCTTTTGTTCCACACTGTACACCCCAGAATGGAAGGAAGAGAGTAAAAGCAGCAAAACGATGTACAGTTACTAGACAACTGTCATCGTTATCACAAAAAGCAGTAATACTAAGCCTCCTACTATTGCTGCTCCTCGTCCTTTTAAAATAGTTACAGAACATTCCCCAGGCCAGCCCACACAATAAGGTGACTCACTTGGGTAAAAAAGGTATTTCTTGGACTTGAATTGATTCGTATTGCTTCCTTATAAGGTCTGCTGCCCATTCAGGGCTTTTGTGTTTGGCATGTCGGAGGGGCCAGATGCTTTAGACCTCCAGCTCGGAGGGAGAGCAGATAAAACAGGACTTTAACTGCATTCTTCACGGCCGACGCTGGGGCCCACCTATCCACACCCATCCTCAGACCAGCATGAGGGAAGGAGAAAGGGAAATGAAGGGAGAACTACAATGAGTTGGTCGGTCCAAGTAGGTGGGCGAAGGATTTTCTTGGCCCTTGGCACCATCACAGTCACTGTTGTGCCCTTGTTTGACCAGGGAGGGGGAAACTTACATCTGGCACTTAGAGCCATGTTTATCAAAGTCATCAAGAGCACCAACACAGTAAAATGGCTGACGTCTGTCAGTGGGGAGGGAAGGACCCGAGGATGCTGAGTGAAGCTGCATGCCAGTCAGAAAATGAGAAAACTGTGGCTCAATCAAGTAACTGAACCCAACGTGTAGAACCATGACAGGGCATTGTTCAGTTCACAGCAAAGGGGAGGAGGGCCAGCTTAGCTAGACAAATAAATCCAGACACACGAGAAGAAAAAAAATAAAAACGGCAGAATGTTGGATCCTAAAAATAAATGCAGAGTATTCCAGAACACAAATGAGCTAGTCAGGTCTAGGAGTGAAGGATTCCTGTGGAGCAAGCTGACGCGGTAGCCAGCTCTTCCTGTAGCCTTATTACTCAGGACAAAGGAAGGCCCATGTCACCGAGGCAGGCAGGGAGGGAGGGAGAGGCAGGAACGCCAGACAAGGAAGTGCCTTACTTATCCTATTATGGCTGTATGCAGGTCCAATAAAAGGTTCCAAGTTTTATTAGTCGTACGGGACATGCATGATATACATCTAACGAAATGCTTACATAACGATAGAGTAAATCACCTTGTGACAGGTTGAAAGTTGCCTACTGTACAGGGAAAACGGTGATTGGTAAGCATTTCAAACCTACTAGCAAGACGACTGAAGAAAACACACAATCGCAACTCGATGGGATTCTCCAGTTAAATGTCCTTTTTAGTCCAGGATAAATGCTTAATCTGTATCCGGGCAACCAGCCCTATAAACAGAGATTTCACATTTAACTCTGGGTTAAGTAGGACATTGGAAGCTTAACATGGAACCTAAAACAGCATATGTGCCGTGATGTGACCTAGCGATGGGCATGGAAAAATAAGGGAAGGAAGGACGGGTATAAATGAGGCTGCATGAGGGCCTTCCAGATGGCAGGACGATGATGCCTCGCACATGGGCCGTGTGTGTGTGTGTGTCTCCTCAGCAGACTCCTTCGCTAGACCAGGCCAGAGACAACACGGCACTCCAACCAGAGAGGTTAGAAAGAACGGATCAAACAGTGAGGACGGCCCTATTTCTACCCCCCCAACGCCTGGATACAGCAGTCAGACGGGACCTAGCGACTTGAAACGAGGCTTCCAAATTCTTCAAACATTTCTATTTTTACAGCTATTTTGCGTCACGAGACTGCTAGCATGAGGAGGGGAGGGGGGAGCGCGAGAGAGACACCCAACCCACTCGTTACGCACTGCCCCTTTTCAAAGAGCTGATGGAGTTTGCGATGGATCGGGCAGAAAAATAACACTGACAAAAGCTTCCATCCAGACATGTTAGCACATATGATTACGGAAAGTAAAATAGTAAAGTCGTCACTTTTTTGGTAGCATCAGAAGAAAATAGAGTAGACTCAGAGGGGGGAGGAAAGGGAAGCCTAGCATCTAAACATTCGTCACCCTGAGATCATGTATATTTTCTGATCACAAGAAAAATAATTTTGTTTTGAAAGCCGCCTGTTAGATCCTAGGCTTAGGACACAGGAGGAGAGACGGGGGAGATGGCAGAGGGGAGCAGTGATTCCACATGTATGCTCTACAGTACAGTGCAGAAGGGAGATCGACAGAAATACAGGCCCATAGCAATTATCCACATAGAATTACAGAAGCACGGCCAGAGTCAACAGTAAACATAATTGACACAATCACTCAAAGCTAGTTTTAGACCATTCACATCCAGACTAGAATAAAAATGTGTGGTTTTAGAGTGGGAGTATTACGAATGACAGGGGAAGAGAGGGAAGATCCTAWTCAATCTTTGAAGGTGCTGCGGGCAATTCCATGGTAACGGAGTGATGCTGAGACTGATTTTTCACTTTAAAAATGTACAGTAACAGTCAAAAAGTTTGGACACCTACTCATTCAAGGGTTTTACTATGTTCTACATTGTAGAATAATAGTGAAGACATCAAAACTATGAAATAACACTTATGGAATCATGTTAAACACATCAAAATACATTTAATATTTGATATTCTTCAAAGTAGCCTACTTTGCCTTGATGACAGCATTGCACACTTGTTATTCTCTCATCCAGCTTCACCTGGAATGCTTTTCCAACAGTTTAACACTTTTTTGGTTACTACATGATTCCATATGCAATATTTCATAGTTTTGATGTCTTCACTATAATTCTACAATGAATAAAATAATAAAAATAAAGAAAAATCCTTGAATGAGGTGTGTCCAAACTTCTGACTGGTACTGTATATGTCAAACAAAAACCGATGATTGCAAAGGTAAATTTCCACCAAAGATTTTACAAAAACACATCTACTTGAAGAACAGTGCAGACGTAAAGTTTGGTGCTGTTGGTGCCGTCATTCTGTTACCAAACATTGCATATGCTCTGTTCAAGTAAATGTGTTTTTGTACATTTTTTTAACAATCAACGCAATTGTTTAAAATCTGGATGTTTTTATTTATTTATGAGGCATGTCTTACCGTGTTCCGACCATAGGATTGTTAAGGGGATTGTTTTATAAACACTTCCTTCCTTTTCGGTGGAAACTGTTAAAAGTGATCCTTGTGCATAAAGTTGTATGCTTTGTTTAACTTAGCAATCATTGGTTTTTGTCTCAGCATCACTCTGTTACCATGGAATTGCCCCTGTGATTTCTCAGTGTTATGTTACTTACTGCACCACACTCACTTCCAGGCAACCAGCACACAGACCACAGTACCTGCCTGCAGGGCCATAACTACACATGAGAACACCAAGGTCCAGACCTCGGTCATTTTTCAAAATGCTAATGTATTTTTAGGAACTCAGTCAGGGACTCAACTTACAGTGGAGAGTTAGAATAGCAGAATACACAAGGTGCAATTTAGAAACTTAGTTGTGAATCAGCAGAGATGTTGATACAGGTGTCTGTCATCCCTCTCTCTTTCTCACCCTCCTCCTCGTTCCCCTTCTCCCTCCCTTTCCTCTTGTTCTCTCCCTCCATCTGCGGGGGCAGACCAGAGAGGAGGCGAGCTATCTGTCATTCAGAAAGGCTAAGCAGCCATCCAGGAGCGCTCCCTCTCTTTCACACGCATGCGTTATAGTCGCCCGTCAGACGCCGAGAGAGGGGGCCAGAGTGGGATGTGTAAAACATGCCGGGTGGTTGCCACAGCAATGTGAGCCAACGGGTCATAAAACTCCAACGCCCCCACTCATGGATACCAAGGCTAGACAGAGACTGTTATCTCAGGGTCCGAGTGACATCACTCAGTGAGGACTCATTCACATGTAGTCCAGCAGGTCTCTCCCTCCCCCTCTCCCTTCGGGATGATAACAGAGAGTGGGCCAGAGGGAGAGTGGCTGTAAAATAGGGATGTGAAAAAAACCTGAAAAAAATAAAGTTTTTCCGTAAAAAATTCTATGTGAATTCACAATGCAGAGTATGGTCCTACTGCGTATGACCACTAAGGGGCGAATTAAGTTATATTTACCGCAGTCATAGGCTGAATCTCATTACTGAACACCTGGCCCCTAAAGTCCTTTATCGAGTGTCCACTTGCTCTTCTGTTCGATAGTGATCACTCTAGTTTGCAAGTGTTTTGGCTAAAATTAGCATTGAGACGATGCGCACTTGACGTCCAAACTGCAGTTTATCAATATTCCAAAATTCTCATGCATGACTCGCTCTATGAAACACGGTCTCCCGCGCCCCCGTCTCGTACATGACTCGCTCTATGAAACACGGTCTTCCACGCCCCTGACTTGACTCTATGAAACACGGGCACTGGGGCAGAAATAGACAGTGAGAAATCTGTTAAAACAAAAAAAAATACATTTCTACTTCCGCCAGGCCTCGAATTGCCATGGCCGTCGATGCCCCCTAGTGTGGACGTAATGCCCACAACAACAAAAATCCAGGCCTGAATATAATAATTATAATTCCCTACTCCAGGCTGCCAAATCGCCCTGCTCCAAAGCACCTCTCACTCACATGGCTCTCTCAGATATCGCAATTCTTATTAGCCAGTGACCATCACGTGATCGTGCCGCCCTTTTCACAGGAATCACAACTTCGAAGTAGGCAACTAGTGAAGACAGACATCGGGGATGCAACAGAGCACATTGACTTCCAAGGTGCATATTGGAGATGGTAGAAGAACTGTCCACATTTACTTTGTCAGCCAACAAGATGAGTAACGAACAGCAAAAGCACCAGCTTATGTCAATCTACTTTCCTCCATATTACAAAAGTTGACCTATTCTATTGGTCAGCTTGTCATTCTGTGCCAGAAATAAATCTTCCAAAAACAGACTCTGGGACAGTTGTGGGGCGATAGATCCCAAATKAATACAACCACAATAAATCAAAAAACCTTTTAAAAGCAATGAGGCTGATGCAACAGATCAGAAAGTTTAGCTTAAAATGTTGATAAACTATTAGGCTATTTCTTCACATTATAAGCACAGCAATGTGTACACGGCAGTAAGGCTATAAACAGGAATGTTCGAAAATGCTAATATGCCTAGGATTGTGTCTTTGGCTGCTGTAAAACAAAAGAAAGTTAAGAACACGAGAGAAATACTGGTTTCAATGGCATATGAGGAAGTGTTTATAAAACAATCCTATGGTCAGAACATGGTAAGACATGCCTCATAAATAAATAAAAACATCCAGATTTTAAACAATTGCGTTTATGGTTAAATAGTTAAAAAAATATTGACCACCTCCGCTCAGATTGCAAGGTGGGTGATGTTGTGGTGCGGTTTGGCTACATTTTCTGGCGCCTCCCTCCTGTCAGCATCGGTCTGGACATGACCGACTGTAGCCAATACACACAGGCTATCACCTACACTAAAGTCAAATCAAGCTTTATTTATACAGCACATTTCAGACATGGATTGCAGCGCAATGTGCTTCACAGGAAAAAAACATTAAAAAACGATGAAAATAAAAACAAACATAAGAGGAAAAAACAGAACAATAAAAAGTAAAAAGTCGGCTAATTATTTATKKACATTTACATACACATTTTTCTTAACAGAATAGCTAGTTTTTTTTGCAATTGGCTATTTTGGTTAATGGCTTGGCGCGCTGGCAGATTGGGCACCTCACCAGATTGGGACCAAGTGGCCTTGCCCCTATCATCATGAAATTCCAGGCCTGACTCCTGCACAAATTATGTGCAAGTATATTGGTCGCTAGTGATTTAAATCAGCTGATTTAGCTTGTTGTAGCCTGCGTTACTGATAAACACAGGGATGGAATTTTAGCTAGCTAGTTAAGGATGTTGGCAACGGCACTGATAAACAACGTGCCACTTGTCACTTATTAATGGTAGTTTGACAGCTTGCCATTCAGCGCAATTTTTCAAACTTAACTACGATGAGGTGGAGTGCTTTACACCTGTGGCAAATCATTTGAGAGATCCATATCTCCTAACATTACAGCATTGTTGCGTTAGGTATTTGTTGAATTTACATTTTTCCCTTTATGATGATCAGGCCCTTTTAGTGGTAGTTTTGTGATAACTGCACTGTGATAAAAAAAAATCAAACACGTAAGAAGAAAAAATWGTTTTTYGGTTAGGGATTTTTTCTTAAGCTTAACGTCCCAATTTCGTTAAAATATTTTACTGTTTAAAATGTTCACACTCCTAGTGTAAGATCAGGGCCTGTATTCACAAACAGTCTCAGAGTAGGAGTGCTGATCTAGGATCAGTTTAACCTATTAGATTAATAAGATTATATGGACAGATCCTAGATAAGCACTCCTGCTGAGATGCTTTGTGGATACTGGCCCAGGACAGTTAGGTTACAGTAGTCTTATGCCTGGTGCTTATGTTGGCTTACCTCAAAAATAAATTACTAGATTATACTTATGGCATAATTGGAAACAGCAGGCAGGGCTGTCACTCTCTGAACAAATGAGGTGGGTTTGGTTGCTAGGTGCTCCAGGTTGTTGCCTAGATGCCCTCTCACTGACACCAAATACGCTAATCACAGCTCCCGATCCTTCTAGAGGTCATGTTTAACAAGCAGCCTGCGGTTCCTCCCCCATACCCTCTCTTTCGCACTCCAACACTCCCTCTTTCTCTCTGGTTAAGAAGTAAAACACAAAACATAGCAGCAAGGCTAGTTACGAGTTAGAAGGAACTGCCAAGAATAGAAAATTACACATTTTACAAATGTCTCTCCCTATTCATCATCATCCATCCTCCCCTCACACACTTTGAAGTGTGAGTACGAGAGACACCTCTGGCAAAGTCTGTCAACCACACATTTGCTGTCAACGTCTTCTCATCTCAAGAGTTCCTAGAACAGCAACAAGCTAGCGCTCTGGGAGACCAAATGTCAACAAGAGCCCTTGGGATGAACTCCTGTAGCTTGTGGTATGCTGGCGAGGCCAGGCTGGACCAACCGGCCATCTGCCAACCACAAGCCTAGAGAACTAAAAACAGAGGACCGTCTCAACCGAAAAAGCAACAGAAAATAAGAGGCCCATCTTAAATCCTGCGAGTGAAGAAAAATATGCTTAGGAAAATGTGTCTAGCTCAACTACCATGAAAGACCCATTACAATACTCAAAGTAGTACAACGGTACAGCCGAGTATAAAACGGCTGTAAAATGCACGGCTGGGTTGGAGTCAGCTCCATTTCAATTCAGGAAGTACAATGAAATTCCAACTCCAATTCTCTTTCAATGCTTTTCAAAGAGGAAAATGTGGAATTGGGTTTACTTTTCTGAATTGACTGGATTTGAAATGGAATACTCAGGGGTAAAAGTTAAAGGATTTTGAGATACTTTTGACTTCAGAGATAGGCCTACTGTGCAAAGTACCAGTGAGTGTGTTACATGAAGTCATCCGAGACGATCATTCAAAAACAGGTTATGTAATGTAGACAGGTACAGTCCTGTAATAAGAATTTGCTGTGGATAGATGAGATATCCTGTGAATTAGAGTCCGATGTTCACCTTCCTCACTAGTTATTTTCCCACACGAAGAACGCACCTTGAACCAAACTGGAATGGATTCTGAAAAATGCCAAATATTTCTCCCTTTTCCGAACGTGTCCCCCCCCCACTCCCACTCTTTCCAGCCCACTAACCCACGACATTCCAGTGTTCTCAACAATGGTACCACACACACAATGTTAAACACAACACAAGTTTCCACCCTGACCCAGACATCCCTTTTAAGGGTAAGCACTTCAGATCTCTCTTTTCATTCATTTCCAAAAATACCCCTGGAACTGGTCTGGAGAGGACCCTATGAACCCCTGGAACTGGTCTGGAGAGGACCCTATGAACCCCTGGAACTGGTCTGGAGAGGACCCTATGAAAACCCTGGAACTGGTCTGGAGAGGACCCTATGAACCCCTGGAACTGGTCTGGAGAGGACCCTATGAACCCCTGGAACTGGTCTGGAGAGGACCCTATGAACCCCTGGAACTGGTCTGGAGAGGACCCTATGAACCCCTGGAACTGGTCTGGAGAGGACCCTATGAACCCCTGGAACTGGGCTGGAGAGGACCCTATGAACCCCTGGAACTGGCTGGAGAGGACCCTATGAACCCCTGGAACTGGGCTGGAGAGGACCCCTATGAACCCCTGGAACTGGGCTGGAGAGGACCCTATGAACCCCTGGACCTGGGCTGGAGAGGACCCTATGAACCCCTGGACCTGGGCTGGAGAGGACCCTATGAACCCCTGGACCGGGTGGAGAGGACCCTATGAACCCCTGGACCTGGGCTGGAGAGGACCCTATGAACCCCTGGAACTGGGCTGGAGAGGACCCTAGAGGACCAAAAAAAGCCGATACCGATTAAATCGGACGATTTTTATTTATATATATATATATATATATATATATATACACACACACACACACACACATATACATACATACACATATATACATACACACATTTGTAATAATGATAATTACAACAATACTGAATGAACACTTATTTTAACTTTAATATAATACATCAATAAAATCAATTCCATCTCAAATAAATAATGAAACATGTTCAATTTGGTTTAAATAATGCAAAAACAAAGTGTTGGAGAAGAAAGTAAAAATGCAATATTTGCCATGTAAAAAAGCTACCGTTTAAGTTCCTTTGCTCAGAACATGAGAACATATGAAAGCTGGTGGTTCCTTTTAACATGAGTCTTCAATATTCCCAGGTAACAAGTTTTAGGTTGTAGTTATTATAGGAATTATAGGACTATTTATCTCTATATCATTTGTATTTCATATATCTTTGACTATTGGATGTTCTTCTAGGCACTATAGTACTGCCAGCCTAATCTTGGGAGTTGATAGGCTTGAAGTCATAAACAGTGCAATGCTTAAAGCACAGCGAAGAGCTGCTAGCAAATGCAGGAAAGTGCTGTTTGAATGAATGCTTACGAGCCTGCTGCCACCTACCACCGCACAGGCAGACCGCTCT
Organism: Salvelinus sp. IW2-2015; assembly: GCF_002910315.2. Taxonomy (NCBI): domain Eukaryota; kingdom Metazoa; phylum Chordata; class Actinopteri; order Salmoniformes; family Salmonidae; genus Salvelinus; species Salvelinus sp. IW2-2015. The sequence goes on from NC_036849.1 coordinate 29,769,684, forward strand.
ATCAAATCATAGACTTAATAATAATACAATAACACAGAAATAGGAGCCTTTGGTCATTAATATGGTAAAATCCGGAAACTATAATTTCAAAAACACAACATTTATTCTTTCAGTGAAATACAGAACCGTTCCGTATTTTATCGAACGGGCGGCAACCCTAAGTCTAAATATTGCTGTTACATTGCACAACCTTCAATGTTATGTCATAATTATGTAAAATTCTGGCAAATCAGTTCGCAACAAGCCAGGCGGCCCAAACTGTTGCATATACCCTGACAGCGTGCAATGAACGCAAGAGAAATGACACCGTTTCCCTAGTTAATATTGCCTGCTAACATGAATTTCTTTTAACTAAATATTCAGGTTTAAAAATATATACTTCTGTGTATTGATTTTAAGAAAGGCATTGATGTTTATGGTTAGGTACATTCGTTCAACAATTGTGCTTTTTTTGCAAATGCGCTTTTGTTAAATCATCCCCCCGTTTGGCGAAGTAGACCGAGTCAATGATAAATTAACAGGCACCGCATTGATTATATGCAACGCAGGACAAGCTAGTTAACCTAGTAATATCACCAACCATGTATAGTTAACTAGTGATTATGTGAAGATTGATTGTTTTTTATAAGATAAGTTTAAAGCTAGCTAGCCACTTACTTTGGCTCCTTGCTGCACTCACGTAACAGGTGGTCAGCCTGCCACGCAGTTTCCTCATGGAACGCAATGTAATCGGCGTCCAAAAATTCTGATTACCGATTGTTATGAAAACTTGAAAATCGGCCCTAATTAAATCAGCCATGCCGATTAATCGGTCGACCTCTAATCTGAAGCAATGTGTTTTAATCACCTCTGTAGCCTACTTGTGCTGCCCAAAATGGAGGACTTAATARAGCTTGCATTACAAACCTGAATGATCTAAAAATATATATATATTTTTTAAACAGTATGAGACAAGTGAGGTAGAGACAAGAGCAAGCGACAATAGGTTTAGAGATAGTGGACCATATGGGTAAATCATCCAGAATGGTCTTTTTAATGGTCTCTGTTCTGACCAAATGCTCATATTTTCCTACACGTCCCTTCACCGGCACACCTCCTAGCCTCTAACACTCTTTAACGGATCTGTCAAAAGCGTCCAAGCTCATATCAACTCACAATACAAACTTGGCTGCCATGGAGAGACTTTCCCAAGTGCACTGTCTTGAGGTCTGGAAACAAAGGCTACAAAGTTCACACAAATGAAGTATTTCATGACTCAGGAATTTTTATCTCAAGTGTGTTTCTATCTTCCCTCTCGGAAAGAGGCTATCTTCCCTCTCGGAAAGAGGTGTAGGTAAATTTATCAACAGCCAGCTAATGCTAAGAGTTTATTTAGCTGAGCCAGCCAGCCCACTGCTCATCACCTACAAGAATATTTACTACTACAATTGGGTACAGAAAAATATAGCCTTTGAGACATTAGGTTTTTCATAATTATAAGGAAAGACAACAGTTGTCCGCCAAAGCTTAGTAACATACTGGTTTGCTTACTTGTCACTACAGTAAGAAAGAACAGTATACAAACAATTTGACTTAGTAATAGTTCTCATCCAGTAGAATTCCAGGACCAAGGACTATACATTGAGAAACGGGTTCATTGATCAAGTTGTCAGATCATCATGATCCTTGTGATGCCAGAAAGCCAACTATACTGACAGTATCCTAAAGGACGATCTGAGGCACATCCCATTGATAACATGAAGGCTGCCGTCACAAAACCACATGCTCCAACAAAGCAGACCAAGGAAACGCCACTCTTCGCTCCGATTGCCAGATCCAATCGAAGCATCCAACAATGAGCTGCCCATTTTACGCCCTTTGACACTAACGAGGTCAAAACGAGACACTGGTAAAAAAGGACCAACGCAAAGCCACTCAAGACCCAATCATGTTGGACACTTCGACTGTACCCGTCATCTTCCTGCCAACACACACTATCCGCCCGCTTGTGGCATACCCAAACCAACATTTAAGTTCAGGAGGCAAACATGAACATGCACAGACAAACACCAAGTGGAACTTAAGTTACCCCCGGGCTTTACCATACAGTGCCCTGCTCTACTGGAGACGCCCACCCATGCTTACAGCATAACAACAGAGATTTATTCAGCCATAGCTTAATTGTGTGTTCCTCAAATGACAAATTACTCCTGTGCACCTGGAGAAAGGGAACAAATACCTGAAGTATTTTGCACGACTCTGTGGACGCTCAAGATTTTGCGGATGTGGGCTAGGGTTTCAGTGCCCAAAGGCTAGTTCATTGTGTTGTAGTGGAAATGGAATTTAACATTAAAATAACACAAAACCAGGTTCGTTTGGTAACAAGAACACATAGTAAGAAAAATATTCTTCTAAATAAGTCTTGCCATTGCCAAAGGCACCCTGCCCTACACAGGAATATACTTTTGCTCTGTACGGGATAAATATAGCCTGGTTTTGCCCTAGCTGACGTCTTTGGAGTGACAACAGATCTTCTTCAGTAGGTCAAAGGCCGTTCTTTAATGAGTGAACAGCATGAACAGTSTGAACTGGGAACGGTTTACTGATATCAGATCAGTGGTGCTGCAAGAAAGTACAGGCAGCGGACAATTGGTTTGAACTCCAGCTGAAATGACAGAGACAAGACCGTCACCCGCCGCTGATAAAAGCACGGCTGGGGRAAAGGGTTGAGGACCACTAACACTTTGTAGGGTCTTAAACATAAAGGCAGCATTGGGAAAAAACACCAATAAACACACCTCAAAAAGGCAAAGCTAGTGTTAGCAGACTCCATAGAAGCATTTAGAACTCTCCTATAGTACATACCGTTTGCCGGCGCTCAGGATTACAGGCAGCAGTGTCCATCTGACCTGCGTAGCATCAACACGAGTCACTGTCCCGGATACTCAGCCCATTATTTCATTATCACAATAAATGTGGGCTGTGTGCTTCACTAAACGCAATAGTACTMATCTGCGCTATTTCAACGAGGTCCTTATTAAAGAAACCTGGGACATCATAYTCTACATCGTTGACCTTGCTATCCCGGAATACTGAAATTATTTCACTAAAATACAATTTYCAGACATATATAATCTAGGGCTATAGACCATTACAGTTCTAAGAAATACACCAACACCAGAACACTTGACCTGCCCGGTAGTTTAAAAACCAACATTTTCCATTTAATCTTTAATTTTCCATTTAAATGACGACTAGTCATTTAGCCACTGTAATCCTCAGGTCCAGCTAGTAACTCTGATATTTACACTTATTGGACACCCATAATGATTACACTTTGGCTTCAGCCAAAGGCAGCAGATGCCATTTCATTGCATGCTTCCTTCGAGTGGAAAATTAATCATGTGTAAACTCAGGTCGTAAAAAGAGAGGGGGGGGGGTGGATTATTACTTTGGCGCCTGAACAAACTCTGCGCCTTTGCTTGCTTTCACTCTTGATCATAAAAAGTCCATTTGGAATGGCTAAGTTCACAGGCACTCCTACATTGTCTACACGATTCCAATTAGAGGTTCACACAGATCCACCTGTACCCAGATACCCCGAGACCCCGAGATCCGATTCGGGACCGAGCAGGTCGGATCTGATATGATTGTCACGGGTATGTGTAATTAACTGACTTCTCTGGAAGGACCTATATACTGTAGATCCAAACATGACTGCTGCAGGGGAGAGCGAGAGAGCGAGACATTTTTACGAGAGGGCCACATGTAGCTTGTTGTTGGCCAATCAGAAGTCATCAAAGCGGCAATAGGCTACAGTCAWAGAGCCTCCGTGTGGGTCAAAAGTTAGGAGATATCTAATCAATGGAAGACGGAATTAAAAGTTAAACGAGAAGGATAGGGTACAACGACCAAGAGCCAACAAGTAGATTGTTASAAACAACTTCAATCAGAATATAACGTAACTGTGTAAGACCAGAAAGAGCATGCAACCTCAATTAGCCTAGCTAGCTAGATTCTCCCGGTTTAATGCAGTCAAGACAGGTACTAGTACTCATATTGAATGATAAATAGCCTAGCTATGGCAGATATTAGTCTACTATAGCACGAGTCGGCTTGGTTGGTTGCGGTCTCTCCCTCCCTGCTCTCTGTTCTCGTGTCACTCGCTCACAGTAGCCTACACACAAAGCAYGGCCCCTGCTAGAGCGTCACCTCTCTTTACCTCCTCTCCCTCGCACTTTTTCAGCTCCGGTTAATAACGTATCTTAAAATGTTACTTTTCTACTGTTTCTCCACACACTTAGATCGGACCGGGTCTGGATCTGACCAGGTCTATAAGGAACGGGTCTAGTTGTCCTCAGGACCATTCGGAACGGGTCTCCATATAATTTATTTTTTTCATGCATATTGGTTGCGGATGGGAAAGCACCAGATCCATTTCTGAACGGGTCCAACTTTTTGAACCCGTGAAGGCTTCCAATTCCAATCCTCTGAAAATAGTCTTCAGACAACGTAATGTACACTATCAAGCAGTAAAGTGAAAGAGTGACATAACCCCAAAGGAAAAACACCAGAGACCTACCAAGTGACCAGCCAAAGTTGAAAGTAAAGTTTGCTACAGTAGACTGGCATGAAGTGACYAAATGGGAGGTGGAACAGGACAGCACTCTAGTTTTTGTACTCTCCACTGGRCCAACACGTCCACTTGGCCAATGTTCGCACAGACAGGATATGAAGGGATTGCAATTCAAGTGTGGAGCTTGCTTTCTTTGGCATTGTAACCTCTCAATGGTTTGGCACGAAGGCGTAAAATGGCCTTTTCCTTGGCTGGAAGCAGCTTGTATCGACAATATTAATGACTATGTACTTCTGAATCCTACTAAGGCAGAAATGGATAGGTTATTCCCCTGTATGCACAAATAGTGAATCTCCAATGCATGCAGCTGTGCCTATCTCACAGTTCAACTAGCTTGTACTTGTGTTTCCACCATCAGAAGGGGTGGAAGCAGTAGCAGAGTTAGTAACTGGCTCTGGGACTTACTGGAAAGCCAGCAGTGATTTGCCGTCATGTCTGAAACAGGTYCCCTCTATCTTTCTCCCTAGTTCCATTTATATCCCACGGGCCCAACCTGCCAGATTACYACTCCACACTGCTGCTRCTACTGCTGGAGGAGCATTGCTCCTGTTCACCCACACACACCAACACAGTCATGAAGAAGGCACGACAACGCCTCTTCAGGAGGCTGAAAAGATTTSGCATGGGCTCTCAGACCCCCCCAAAAGTTCTACAGCTGCACCATAGAGAGCATCTTGACTGGCTAGATCACCGCTTGGTATTGCAACTGCTTGGCATCCGACAGCAAGGCGCTACAGAAGGTAGTGCCTATGGCTCAGTATGTCACTGGGGACGAGCTACCTGCCATCCAGGACCTCTATACCAGGCGGTTATTATCGTTCTATTTCTCTCTCTGTATTGTTGGGAAGGGCCCGTAAGTAAGCATTTCACTGTTAGTCTACACCTGTTGTTTACCAAGCATGTGACCAATAAAATGTGATGTTCAGACTCAGTGTTGCATCTCATTGCTTTGACACTCGTTATATGTGGGCTATGTATGTGGTCCATGTACACATACAGCAACAAACTGTCACAGGTACTGAGTCACACACCCCTGCCATTACACATACCTCTTATAGCCGAGATCCTTGTAACGCGCAAATTCGGATAGCCACACTTGTGTTGCCCTCATGTTGGTGCTAGCAAGCACGTTAGGTAGTGCTAGGTATTAACAGCCAATCCAGTATGGGTTGGAAACTACAGTGAGTTTTGATTGGTCAATAACAAAGCAAAGCAATGTCACAGAGTATTTGCATAAAGTTCAGCTTTCCCCAATTTTGGTCCCACCCTGTTCACTTCTCTCGCCCATGCTCACGCCCAATGGTTGTTTCGTCACCCCCAACATGATTTGTGGATCTCAGCTGTTTCACCGGAAATCCACCTAGAACATTGGGGCAATGAAACAACGGAGCCAACATCTGAAGCACAGTGGGCGGGGGACCATTGGGCGACGCAAACATGGKTGAGGGAGCGTGAACAGGGCGGGACCAAAATTGGGGAAAGCTGAACTTTATGCACATACTCTGTGACATCACGTTGCTATTGACCAAACAAAGCTCACTGTAATTTCCAGCCCCTACTGGATTGGCTGTAGATACCTAGCCTGCTTGCTCGCGCCAACATGAGGGCAAATCAAGCTTGACTATCCAAATGTACTGTGTTAAAAGGATTCTCAGACATTAGGTGTTCACTTTGATGAGACCTGCAGATTTCTGTATCACTGCCCAATTCCCATATTGGTGCAGTGAAATTAAAAATAGCTATCTTTGGGGAAACTCCCTTCCCATGTCAAGTGGATCTTTGCAAAAAAATAATGCCAACAATCAAGGCAATCTCCAATTGTATCAGGCTGATCATTCCCTGCTGTATTCACAATTTCAGCATTGACCTAAATGGATTTGATGATTTATCCATAGAGATCAAGTTGAAGAACATTACCCATGGCTGTGTCAACACAGACTACTTGAGAGCCAGCTAAAATATTATCTGTCAAGTATCAATATAGAAAGGGTTTTTACTGCCATCTTGCTCAGAACATTGCAATCGTTATTTACCTTGACAGTTGACCTGTTAAAAAAGCGGCCTACTTTAGGCTACTAAATATTTAAGATGCCAGTGGACTGTGTAGTTGACTAAGAAAAAAAGTGGACTTTTTCGATTTGTGTTAAGGTGGGTGGTTAATGGTGAATTAATTTCAAGAAATCGTTCGATCCGGATACATTGTTCTCGAGGAAAACATAAAATATCCTGTTCAGAAACCCCCAACATTCCATCCAGATAGCGGTAACGTTACGTCGTCACTGAACGCAACAGTAGCCTAGCTACTCGTAATATTTTGAAACAGTCAACTAGCGAGTTACGATCGAGGAAAACTTCAAACTGTTACACAATTTAACCACCTGGCAACTCAGCAGGACACAAYGTTGTAGAAAGTTCAGACAGTAATATGCAAATACCTGGCTATGGAAATATGTACCACTGGACAAACATGTCTGACTTGATGAATATGGAATCACGTCAGTTCTATTCGTCGTTATATTTATTTCTGCAACATTCCACCCCGTTTTCCTACTGAACGTGGCCCAGGTTTTTACCCGCAGTCTGGTGTTTCGTGGAGGCTTCCTTTTGGCTGCGCCAGCAGAAGAGGAGCAGGGGGAGGAGGGGTCAAAACTTGCCGCAGTTCGGAGTCTGCCCGTGTCGAACTCAGGAAGTTACAGCATCCTAGCACAGTTAAATGTTTCCATGTAGTAATATGTGTAGTTTTACATTGATCAAAACAATAGTTAGTTCACGTACCTTGCGATGAGAGAATCTGCGATAGTCCCCAAATGCATTCGGTTAGTGCCGATTAGATGACTAGGTTTGAACCAAAGACACAAATTATTTCACAGATTTCTGGTAGACCAGCGGGAGAAGGCTTTTTTTCCTACTTAACTGCGTTCGTTGTTTCTTCCCTCTATTCCCCGCCTGAGCTGTAGGATCAAACCAACACATTCCACCTTGTCCCTAACAATGAAAAAGGTGGGTTTTCCTTTGCGCCGGATGACCCACCCCTTGTGTGACGAGTCTGGGTCTGACCGCAGCAAGAACGCCCTTCCCTGCTGTAGAGTCCCGCCTCTCCTCAAGTCTAGCCCATGGATATAGAACGAAACATGTCGAATTCAGAGAGAAAATGACATGAGCCTCTGAATATTACAGCGTAGGTTTCCGCACATTGCAATGACCTAAAAAAAGAATGTCAGAGCAGTAAAGGGAATGTAGCCAAAGGAAGTCAGCCGTTTCAGAAAAATATGGAGAAAAAACTTTACTGAATTTGGCCTGTCAATGGACAATATGGTATATCATATAATAAAACAATTTGAAAGAATACCAATATTTGTATCAGGTTTTTGGGAAGAGGAACAGGCTGTTTCCATAAATAGGGTCCCTTAGGTCCCTATGTATAAAGTCCCCCTGTACTGGCTAATATCTCACAGCAAGTTGATGCAGTACAGGGCAGCATGTAGCCTAGTATGTCAGGCCAGTAACCGGAAGGTCACTGGTTTGAATACCTGTTGATGTGCCCTTGAGCAAGGCACTTACTCCTAATTTGCTCCAGGTGCACCGTAATAATATGGCTGACCCTGTAAAACAACACATTTCACTGCACATATTTGGTGTATGTGACAATAAAACATATATATATATATATATATACAGTACCAGGCAAAAGTTTGGACACACCTACTCATTCAAGGGTTTTTCTTTATTTTTACTATTTTCTACATTGTACATGAGTCTAAATACAAGTTCTGGAGTGAATCTGATGTATGGTTCATGAGTGTGTGGATTGTGGATTTTGCTCAACAAGAACATTTTTTTTATCTATATAAGGATCAATATTGTCATAGTTGCTTCTTGTTCAAATTTGATATATGGAATTGTTTTAAGATAGTTATACTATGGATAATTTAGCTATTTAGTTATCATAAAAGAAAATAGAAAGAAATATATTAGATAAAATATTGAATCTGGCCTTTACTACTATAGCTCATAGAAACGCATTGCTTATCAGCTTCATTAATGGCAAAAAAGACAGTCAAACAATAAACCATAAGGAATAAGGTTTTGAAGTGTCTGTCCTATATCTAGGAGATATAAGAAAGCTCAARAAATATATCTTTATTTATTTATTTAGACATATTTAGGCCAAAACCACCTGCAGACTTTCATTCTATTTTTAAAACCGGTATTGGTTACCTTCAGAGGATGGCGTAACACTTGTGGGGGTTGTAGAGCAAAAATGTAGAATACCATTGTGGGGTGGCAGGTAGTGGTTAGAGTGTTGGGCCAGTAACCGAAAGTTGCTAGATTGAATCCCTGAGCTGACTAGGTAAAAATCTGTCGTTCTGCCCCTGAACAAGGCAGTTAACCCACTGTTCCTAGGCCGTCATTGTAAATAATAATTTGTTCTTAACTGACTTGCCTAGTTAGAACAAGGTGTAGCCATCTGGTGCTTTTGGTTAATAAATACCCAATCAAATGCTTGTGGTGGTCAATACTTGAGCCAAGACTATGGGCAGCGGGAGGAGTCAAATAACATTTTGTGGTCAGGTACATTGTGATTGGCCCTATTGTCACATGATTACTGTGAGACACAGATGTACTTTGGCCTCTGCTGTGTGATGACAGTTGATTATATAAGTCTAATGGAGATGACAGTGTTGGGGAAGATACTCTGAAAGTATAGTTTACCAAGCTACCAACTACCTCACACTGGGAGAAGTTAATGCTACACTAATCAAATTAAATCAAGCTTTATTTATACAGCAAATTTCAGACATGGAATGCAAAGCAATGTGCTTTACAGGAAAAAAAAATTATAAAACAAATATTTACTTTCCAACAAACATAAGATAAAAAACAAAAGAATGACACTAAATCTACCATTAAGGAGCGTATAGTTTACTTAACTAAAGTTACTTTGAAAATGTAGTTCGCTACATCCAAGCTACTGTGTGATAAATTATCATATCTACATATGAAATGTCATAGACTACAAATTGCAAGAACAGATCCCTCTGGTGTCAGATGTTAAYGTAATGTGCGTCAATCTAAGTAACATAGTTTTAAAAATCCTATCGAAATCTGTCGGTTTAAGCTAAAGATATCTGTTTTTTGTTGTTGCATGGGCTGCGTCTCAATGCGCCTCTATGGTGGCCTTTCTGCATCTGTGGTGGAAGGTGGCCGAACTACAGCATCGTTTGTCAGACCATGAGACRTCCCGAAAATCGCTCTTCTCATGAAAACATCTGTATCGTCCACTCTGTGGAAAAAGGGAGATTCTCACAAACACCATTTTCTTTTATTTGTACCTTTATTTAATTAAGGTCCAGTTGTTGTGACTGTAACTTAACCAGGAAATAAGGTGGATCGAGTATTTTATCTGTGGAAAGTGTCTCGCCTTCCGTCTACATTTAATATTGACTTATTTCAGCAGTACGTCCTACTTTTCAGCCAACAGGAATTATCAGTTGGATATGTAGACTAGACATGATGTATATCAAAAATTGTGTATCAGGAGTTTTTATTTCTTGAGTCATTTTCATGTAAGGGCTTCAAACATGGGTTTCAAACAGGGCTTCAAACAGAGGTCAAAGCAGAGTAGGGAAGGGCACTATTTATTTTCTCCTTCTAATCGTTGTTCACCTGAACAGGAAAAAAACAAAGTCCTTCATTCTAGCTTAGTGTAATTAAAAACCAGTGGTTGGACATCATTATGATCTGTGAAACAGCGTGGGTGGAAAGAAATGAATATCCACAGTCCCCACGTATCCATGACCATGTACRAGGTTGCGGTGACTATACTGTTGTGTAATAAAAACACATCTTGATAGAATCCCACAGAGAATCCAAGCTGCATTCAACCCCGTATAAATGAGATGCTCTCGGTAGATTGTATATATTTCTGTGAGTGATCATATTGTTTAACACAAGGGWAGGTGAATGCAACAGAATAGGCACCAAATAGGTTAAAAGGCCTTGAATGAAAAATGATCAAAGAGAAATTAAATCCCATTTTAAGTCTTATAAACTGTTGGATGAGAAACACCAGGCATACCCAGACACCCATTGCAGGAAAGAATCCTCATACATTTGTGTGTGTGTATGTGTGTATGCTCGCTCATGAGTGTGTGTCTATGGTATATGAGTATAAGACTATGTGTGTGCATATGTGTGTTTATGTGCATGTGTGTGTGTAGAGGGAAAGAGAGGATGCACTTAGAAAATCATCAGATAGGGCGTATATCCATCAAAATCCATAGGGACTGGTGTCCTCCACATTCAGAGAGGGCTAAAGGAAGGAGGGCTAAAGGAAGGAGGACGACGGAGAGACAGAGAGAAAGAAAAGCAGAACAACAGTAATGGAAAGAAAGAAAATTAACTCTGCGTCTTCCCCCTCAGTCCACTTCTCTCTCTCTCTAATCCTCAGTCTCCCTCTCTCTCTCCCACCTCAGTCTCCCTCCTCTCATTCAATTCAATCAATTCAAGGGATTGATTCTCTCTTCTCTCTCTTCTCTCTCTCTCTTCTCTCCTCTCCTCTTCCTCTCTCTGCATCTTCATCTCTCTCTCTCTCGTCTCTATCTCTCTTCTCTCTCTCTCTCCTCTTCGTCTCTCTCTCTCTACCTCAGTCTCCCTCTCTCTCAATTCAAGTTCATTCAATTCAAGGGGCTTTACTTGGGCAGGGAAACATGTGTTAACATTGGCCAAAGTCAAGTGAGGTAAATAATACACAAAAAGTGGAAATAAACATACAAATTAACAGTAAACATTACACATACAGAAGTTTCAAAACAAGAAAGACATTACAAATTCAATTATATATATAACGAGGTGTTGTTAAACGTGTAACAAATGGTTTAAAGCCACACAAGTTAAAATAAATAAGCACTAAATAATCGGGTTGTATTTACAATGGTGTGTTGTTTTTCACTGGTTACCTTTTCCATTCTGTGGCAACAGGTCAGCATAAAATTGCTGCTGTGATGGCGCACTGTGGAATTTCACCTACCCAGTAGATTGGGAGTTTCTCAAAATTAGGATTGTTTTCAAATATTCTTTGTGATTCTGTGTAATCTGAGGGAAATAAGTGTCTCTCTAAATATGGTCATACATTGGGCAGGAGGTTAGGAGTGCAGCTTCATAGTTTCCACCTTTTCAATTTTTGTGGTCAGTGAGCAATAGCCTGTCTTCTTTGAGAGCATGTCCTCCTACGGCGGCCCTTGATCTCAATTAGCAAGGCTATGCTCACCTGAGTCTGTACATAGTCAAGCGCTTTCCTTAAATTTGGTGTCCAGTCACAGTTTTGGTCCAGGTATTCTGCCACTGTGGTAACTCTCTGGTTTAGGGCCAAATAGCAATTCTAAGTTTGCCTCTGTTTTTTTTGTTTAAATTCTTTTCAATGTGTCATGATAAGTTATCTTTTTTGTTATCCTCATGATTTGGTTGGGTCATAATTTGTGCTGTTGTTCCTTGCGGGCTACTGTGGGGGTGTGTTTGTGTTTGTGAACAAGCCTAGGACAGCTTGCTTAGGGGACTCTTCTCCAGGTTTCATCTCTCTGTAGGTGATGGCTTTTCACCCGTCATCACCCTCTCTCTCTCTCTCCCCGTCAGTCCTCCCTTCTCTCTCTCTCTCTCTCCCCGTCAGTCTCTTCTCTCTCTCTCTCCGCACGTCAGTACCCCTCGGATCACTCTCTCTCTTCGTCTCCCCGTCGTCACCCTCTCTCTCTCTCTCCCCGTCAGTCACCCTCTCTCTCCCTCTCTCCCTCTCAGTCTCTCCCTCAGTCTCCCCTCTCTCTCTCTCTCTCCCTTCAAGTCTCTCTCTCTCGTCTCTCCCCCTCAGTCCCTCCTCTCTCGTCCTGTCTCCTCTCCCGCCCTCAGTCACCCTCTCTCTCCCTCATCAACCCTCTCTCCTCCCCCCTCAAGTCAGTCTCCCTCCTCTCTCCTCTCTCTCCCCCCCTGTCCCCTCCCTCATTCTCTCTCGTCTCTCTCCCCTGCAGTCTCCCTCTCTCCTCTTCCCGTTCAGTCACCCTCTCTCTTCTCTCCCTGTCAGTCTCCCGTCTCTCTCTCTCTCTCCCCCTCAGTCCACCTCTCTCTCTCTCTCTCTCCCGCAGTCTCCCCTCTCTCTCTCTCTCTCCCCGTCAGTCACCGCTCTCTCTCTCTCTCTCTCCCCGTCAGTCTCCCTCTCTCTCTCTCTCTCCCTCAGTCACCCTCTCTCTCTACTCTCTCTCTCCCGTCAGTCACTACCCTCTCTCCTCTCTCTCTCTCTCGCCCGTCAGTCACCCTCTCTCTCTCTCTCTCCGTCAGTCACCCTCCTCTTCTCTCTCCCCGTCAGTTCCTCCTACCTCTCTCTCTCTCTCTCCCCCTCAGTCACCCTCTCCTCCTCTCTCTCTCCCCGTCAGTCTCCCTCTCTCTCTCCTCTCCCCCTCAGTCTCCTCTCTCTCTCTCTCTCTCTCCCGTCAGTCACCTCTCTCTCTCTCTCTCTCCCCGTCAGTCACCCTCTCTTCTCTCTCTCCCGTCAGTCTCTCTCTCTCTCTCTCTCCCTCTCACTCCCCCCTCCTCCCCCGTCACGTCACCCTCTCTCTCTCTCGTCTCCCCGTCATTCTCCCCTCTCTCTCTTCTCTCTCGGTCAGTCTCTTCTCTCTCTCTTCCCCGTCAGTCACCCCTCTCTCTCTCTCTCTCCCCGTCAGTCCCTCTCTCTCTCTCTCTCTCCTCCCTCAGTCTCTCCTCTCTCTCTCTCTCTCCTCCCCGTCAGTCACCCTCTGCTCCTCTCTCTCTCCCTCAGTCACCCTTCTCTCTCTCTCCCCGTCAGTCCCCCTCTCTCTCTCTCTCTCTCCCGTCAGTCCTCTCTCTCTCTCTCTCCCCGTCAGTCCCTCTCTCTCTCTCTCTCTCCCCGTCAGTCACCCTCTCTCCTCTCTCCCGTCAGTCTCACCCTCTCTCTCTCCTCTCTCCCCGTCAGTCCTCCACTCTCTCTCTCATCTCCTCTCCCCGTCAGTCTCCTCTCTCTCTCTCTCTCCCGTCAGTCACCCTCTCTCTCTCTCTCTCTCCCGTCAGTCTCCTCTCTCTCTCTCTTCCCCGTCAGTCTCCTCTCTCTCTCTCTCTTCCCGTCAGTCACCCTCTCTCTCTCTCTCTCCTCCGTCAGTCCTCCTCTCTCTCTCCCCGTCAGTCTCCCTCTCTCTCTTCTCTCTCCTCCGTCAGTCCCCTCTCGTCTCTCTCTCTCCCCGTAGTCACTTCTCTTCTCTCATCGTCCTCCCGTCAGTCCCTCCACCCTCTCTCTCTCTCTCTCTCTCTCCCCGTCAGTCACCCCTCTCGTCTCTCTCGTCTCTCCCCCGTCAGTCACCCTCTCTCTCCTCTCCCCGTCAGTCTCTCCTCTCTCTCTCTCTCCCCTCGTCATCCCTGTCTCTCTGCCCCTCTTCCTCTCTCTCTCTCTCTCTCCCCGTCAGTCACCTCATCTCTCCTCTCTCTCCCCGTCAGTCACCCTCTGTCTCTCCTCCTCTTTCTCTCCGCCGTCAGTTCTCTCGATCTCTCTCTCTCGTCTCTCTCTCCCCGTCAGTCACCTCTCTCTCTCTCTCTCTCCCCGTCATCACCCTCTCTCTCTCTCTCTCCCCGTCAGTCTCCCTCTCTCTCTCTTCTCTCCCCGTCAGTCACCCTCTCTCTCTCTCCCGCAGTCTCCCTCCTCATCTCTCTCTCGTCAGTCCTCTCTCCCCTCATCCTCCCTCCTCTCCTCTCTCTTCCCTCAGTCATCCCGTCTCACTCTCTCTCTCTCTCACGCCGTAGTCTCCCTCCACGTCTACCTCGTTCTCCCGCGTAGTTCTCTCTCTCTCCTCCCCCTGCCTCAAGTCCTCCCTCTCCCGTCGTCACTCGTAGTCATCTCATCTCCTCATCCCCCGTCAAATCTCACGCCTCTCTCTCTCTCTTCGTCCCCCGTCAGTCACCTCTGCTTCTCTATCTCTCGAGGAGCGTACCTCGCATATGTATTGATTGAAGTCTACCCACGTCAGTCCTTCCCTCCATTCTCTCGATTCTCTCTTCCCGTCAGTACGGTCGCTCCTCTCTCATCTGTCTCTCCACTCACCGTGCAGTCCTCCTCTTCGTCTCTCTCTCATCGCATCCCGCCCTGCTAGGTCTCTCCCTCTCTCCTCTCTCGCCTCGTTCCCGCCACCGGGGTCAGTCCAACAACATCTCTCTATCATCTCTCTCCCGCCCGTCATGCCTTATCTCTCTCTCTCCGTCTCTCCCTGTCAGTTTCACGGAGCTCCTCTGCTCTCTCTCACGCCCCTCAGAGTCTCCCTATCTCCCTCTGCCGTCTCCTCTCTCACCCCTCTAGTCCCACCCCTCTCTATCTCATCGATTCTTTCCCCGTCAGATATAGTCAACACCTCTCTCTCTCTCTCTCGCCGTCAGTCTCCTCTCACGCCCTCTCCAGTCAGTCTCTTCCCGAGTTCATCTCCTACTCCGCCCAGAGGTATCCCGTCAGTCGTCCTCCCTCATCCTCTCTCATCATGTCTACTCATTCCCCCTCAGATTCAATATTCCTCTCTATTCGACCTCTCTATTGGACCCTCTCATAGCATCTCAAGTGTTTGCGTGGTCTCTCCCCTCTCTTGCCTCCCAAACTTCGCTCCCGTCAAGATCTCCCCCTCTCTCTCATCGTCTCTCCGTCCTGCCTCTCTCTCCCCGTCAAGTGCTCCAGGCCTCCGCCTCTCTCTCCTCCTTTCCTTTATCTCCCAGACTCATGTCCACTCCTCGATCTCTCTCGCTCTCGTCGCCTCTCTCTCCCCCGTCAGTCTTCATCTTCTCCATCTCTCTCCCTCACTCTCATCTCCACATTCTCTCCCCGTGCCATCTGCCCTCCTCTCCCTCTCGTCTCTCTCTCCCCTTTCCACCGACTCACCCGGTCAGGATCACGCCCACCTCGCTCTCTCAAACATTCTCTTCATCCTTCCCCATCAGTCTCACTCTCTCTCTCTCTCATCTCTCCCCGCCCCGTCATTCTGCTCTTCATCTCTCTCTCAGCCCCGTCAGGTCCTAAACGCCCCTCTTTCTCTCTCCTCTTCTCCCTCCCCCGTCCGTCACGCCCTCTTCTCTTCTCTTCTCCTCTGACCGCTCGCCACTTACCCGTCAGTACTCCCTCTCATACCTCTCCTCCCTCCCCCGTCAGTCTCCCTCTCCTCTCCCCCTTCCTCGTCTCATCTTCCCCGTCAGTTCAACCATCCTCTCCTCTCCTCTCTCCTCTCCACCGCCCGGTCGTCTCCTCCTCTCTTCTCTCTCTCCCCCGTCTCAGTCAACCCTAAATCCTCCTCTCTCTCCCCCGATCAGCTCTCCCTCTCTCTCTCTCTCTCTCCTATTCCCCGGTCAGTCATTCTCTCTCTCCTCTCTCTCCCGTACAGTCAACCCCTCCTCTCCTCTCCGCCCGTCAGTCTCCCTCATCTCTCTCTCTCTCCACCGTCAGTCTCCCCCTCTAGTCTCTCTCTCGATCCTCTCTCCCCAGTCATCACTCTCTTCTTTCTTCTCCTCTCCCCGTCAGTCTCCTCTCATCGGTTCTCTCTCCCCCCGCTCAGTCCCTCCCCTCTCTCCTCTTC
>NC_036849.1:29785923-29804658 GCF_002910315.2 Salvelinus sp. IW2-2015
GAGAGAGAGAGGGAGACTGACGGGGAGTGAAAGTAAGACTGGGGAGAGGTAGAAGACAAAAAAACCTTGGTAACAATACTGAAAGTCTGCCGGTATAATGCTTTATAACTTGTTATAAGCCTGAATTTGCCTTTATAATGTCTTATAATGAGGCTGTAAGATATAATATATCTCTATGTATCAAAAAGTCAACGGATTAAAAATTACTCATTAAAATACAAGTTATACAGTGCATTCGGAAAGTATTCAGACCCCTTGACCTTTTCCACATTTTGTTACTTTACAGCCTTATTCTAAAATTGATTTAAAATCTACACACAATACAACATAATGACAGAGCAAAAACAGGTTTAAATACACTTGTGCAAATGAATTTTAAAAAAATGAAATCACATTTGAATGAGTACTCAGACCCTTTACTCAGTACTTTGTTGAAGCACCTTTGGCAGCGATTACAGCCTCGAGTCTTCTTAGGTATGACGCTACAAGCTTGGCACACCTGTATTTAGGGAGTTTCTCCCATTCCTCTCTGCAGATCCTCTCAAGTTCTGTCAGGTTGGATGAGGAGCTTCGCTGCACAGCTATTGTCTGGTCTCTCCAGAAATGTTCGATCTGGTTCAAGTCCAGGCTCTGGCTGGGCCGCTCAAGGACATTCAGAGACATGTCCCGAAGCCACTCCTGCRTTGTCTTGGCTGTGTGCTTAGGGTCGTTGTCCTGTTGGAAGATGAACCCTTGCCCCAGTCTGAGGTCCTGAGCGCTCTGGAACAGGTTTTCATCAAGGATCTCTCTGTACTTTGTTCCGTTCATCTTTCCCTTGATACTGACTAGTCTCCCAGTCCCTGCCACTGAATAATATCCCCACAGCATGATGCTGCCACCCCCATGCATCACCGTAGGGATGGTGCCAGGTYTCTTCCAGACGTGACACTTGGCATTCAGGCCAAAGAGTTCAATCTTGGTTTCATCAGACCAGAGAATTCTTCAGACCAGAGAATGTTCCTCATGGTCTGAGTCCTTTATGTGCCTTTTGGCCACCATTTAATGAGGAGTGGCTTCCATCTGGTCACTCTACCATAAARGCCTGATTGGTGGAGAGGTTCAGAGATGGTTGTCCTTCTGGAAGTTTCTCCCATCTCCACAGAGTAACTCTGGAGCTCTGTCAGAGTGACCATCGGGTTCTTGGTCACCTCCCTGACCAAGGCCGTACTCCCCCAATTGCTCAGTTTGGTCGGGCGGCCAGCTCTAGGAAGAGTCTTGGTGGTTCCAAACTTCTTCCATTTAAGAATGATGGAGGCCACTTTGTTCTTGTGGCCCTTCAACGCTGCAGACATTTTTTGGTACACTTCCCCAGATCTGTGCCTCGACACAATCCTGCCTCGGAGCTCTACGTACAATTCCTTCGACCTCATGGCTTGATTTTTGCTCTGACATGCACTGTCAACTGTGTGTGGGACCTTATATAGATAGACAGGTGTGTGCCTTCCCAAATCATGTCCAATCAAATGAATTTACCACAGGTGGACTCCAATCAAGTTATAGAAACTTTTCAAGGATGATCAACGGTAACAGGTTGCACCTGAGCTCAATTTAGAGACCCATAGCATAGGGTCTGAATACTTATTTAAATAAGGTATTTCTGTTTTTTATTTGTAATATTTCATCAWTAGGGGGTATTGTGTGTAGATTCATGAGGGGAAAATGTAATTTAATACATTTTAGAATAAGGCTGTAATGTAACACAATGTGGAAAAAGGGAAGGGGTCTGAATACTTTCCCGAATTCACTGTATATACAGTGCCATTCAAAAGTTTGGACACCTACTCATTCAAGGGTTTTTCTTTTTTTWAACTATTTTCTACAATGTAGAATAATAGTGAGAACTGACTAATAATAGTCAGAACTATGAAATAGCACAAATGGAATCACGTAGTAACCAAAAAAGTGTTAAACAAATCAAAATATTTTATATTTGAGATTCTTCAAAATAGCAACCCTTTGCCTTGATGACAGCTTTGCACACTCTTGGCATTATCTCAACCAGCTTCATTAGGAATATTTTTCCAACAGTCTTGAAGGAGTTCCTACATATGCTGAGCACTTGTTGGCTGCTTTTCCTTCACTCTGTGGTCCAACTCATCSAAAACCATTTCAATTGGGTTGAGCACGGGTGATTGTGGAGGCCAGGTCATCTGATGCAGCACCATCACTCTCCGTCTTGGTCAAATAGCCCTTACACAGCCTGGAGGTGTGTTTTGAGTCATTGTCCTGTTGAAAAACAAATGATAGTCCTGCTAAGCGCAAACCAGATGGGATGGCATATCGCTGCAGAATGCTGTGGTAGCCATGCTGGTTAAGTGTGCTTTGAATTCTTTAATATATCACAGACAGTGTCACCAGCAAAGAAAGCACCCCTACACCATCACACCTCCTCCTCCATGCTTCATGGTGGGAACCACACATGCGGAGATCATCCATTTACCTACTCCGTGTCTCATAAAGACAGACACGGTTGGAAAATCTCAAAGTTGGACTCATCAGACCAAAGGACAGATTTCCACCGGTCTAATGTCCATTGCTTGTGTTTCTTGGCCCAAGCAAGTCTCTTCTTATTATTGGTGTCGTTTAGTAGTGCTTTCTTTGCAGCAATTCGACCATGAAAGCCTGATTCAAGCAGTCTCCTGTTAACAGTTGATGTTGAGATGTGCCTGTTACTTGAACTCTGTGAAGCATTTATTTGGGCTGCAATCTTAGACTGGTAACTCTTATGAATTTATCCTCTGCAGCAGAGGTAACTCTGGGTCTTCCTTTCTTGTGGCGGTCCTCATGAGAGCCAGTTTCATCATAGCGCTGGATGGTTTTTGTGACTGCACTTGAAGAAACTTTCAAAGTTCTTGAAATGTTCCGTATTGACTGACCTTCATGTCTTGAAATAATGATCGACTGTCATTTCTCTTTGCTTATTTGAGCTGTTCTTGCCATAATATGGACTTGGTCTTTTACCAAATCTTCTGTATACCACCCTTACCTAGTCACAATACAGCTGATTTGGCTCAAACGCATTAAGAAGGAAAGAAATTCCACAAATTAACTTTTAACAAGGCACACCTATTAAATGAAATGCATTCCATCTGACTACCTCATGAAGYTGGTTGAGAGAATGCCAAGAGTTTGCAAAGCTGTCATTAAGACAAAAGCTGGCTAATTGAATAATTTTTTTAACACTTTTTTGGTTASTACATGATTCCATRTGTRTTATTTCATAGTTTTGATGTCTTCACTATTATTCTAAAATGTAGAAAACAGTAAAAAATAAAGAAAAACCCTTGAATGAGTAGGTGTGCAAACTTTTGACGGGTACTGTACGTGGGTTGCACAAGTCTTACCATGTAATATACTGTAACTGCATGATGATGTGTTATTCCTGCAGGCTAGGTTAAGCGATATCGTAGAAAGAGGACATGATTCTGTTACTCTGCTCTCTGTATGCCTGTCATCATAGAGGATTAAAAGGATTAAAATGTACTTTGCAGTCAAACACTGTTTAATATTCAGGATTTAAATGCGCTCATGTATTTACATTACATAGGCAAAACATGCATTTGTGTTAGGAAATCTCAACATTTTTCCAACAGGCACTGTAATACAGCAATAGAGTAAAATCATATCCTTACTTTAAAGCTTTGATAATTTCACATAGGCCACGAGTTGAATTGAATATTGAAGGCACGTTGATTTATCTTATTTAGTATAAAGGAGATTGGAATTCTGCTCTCCTTCTCGTATTTGGATGCTTTATGAACTCAAAGGTGGAGATAAGCAAGTGGGAGTAACCATAGAAATTGAATGAATAGAACTGTCACGATCGTCATTATGAATGGACCAAGGTGCAGCGTGGTAGGCATACATTTTCCTTTATTAAATGAACACCGAACAAAAAACAACAAAATTCCAAACGAAACGTGAAGCTAATAATAGTGCTGACATGCAACTATTTATAGACAAGATCCCACAAAGCACAAAGGAATAGTGGCTGCCTAAATATGATCCCCAATCAGAGACAACGATAAACAGCTGCCTCTGATTGGGAACCATAACAGGCCAACATCGACATACAAACACCTAGATGACCCACCCTAGTCACACCCCGACCCAACCAACATAGAGAATAAAAAGCTCTCTATGGTCAGGGCTGGACAAGAACGGGCTTGGAACCTCTAACCCTGTCAATTTGACTGATAAACTCATGGTTACACTCGCAATGGCTGTCTGGTAATGTGATGCAATAATTCCCATGGTAATGTAGAATGTTGATTCAAATTATGTTAATTAACTGTGTGGCTCATGAAATGGAATGTATTGTTTGTCATGTCAGTTGAGTTGAATTCTCCATTCACAGCACACATTGATTTGTACACACTTCCTGCTTTGCTCCTACGGATACATTCGCAATGGCCGCCAGTCCACCCATTATGCCGTCATTGACTTGAATGGGGACGGCCGTTCTATTCATTCTATTTCTACGGGAGAAACAGTGGGAAGGTTGGCGGGGATCGAACTCTGACTCTGGGGTTGTACATGTGTAGGTATGTAGCCTGGCTACTCTTGAGGTATGTACAGTAAACCTCAGTGTCAGCTCCTATCTGGAGATGAAGGCACATCAGTCTTTAACAGTTTGCCCTCGCATGCCCTATCACTATTGAAGCACATTCCATTGTGGTAAATCTGTCTTGGCAACTACAGTATATAGCCTGCCAAAAACGTTTCATCCCAAGCCCAGCAGTGCTACTGCCAGGCAAAGCAAAGTACTATCCATTTATCTTCTTTTTTTTCTTCCTTCGTTTTAAGTGGGCCTGTGCTTATGTCGAGGGCCGTGGAGATACAATGTATTGCTAGACATTCATGTCTTTCAGTAAGGAGAGGCTGTGGATGAGACGGCAGCGACCGTAAAAGGTGTTCACCAGGTGCCTCCAATAGCCTCCCTCTGGAATGTAACCCCAAATGTCTCCCGACCGTCTCCACGCTAGCCCATAAAACCTCTGGGCTCCTGCCAACATTCTCCCGGTGCGCCGCACACCTGGGCCCAGTTGAGGCACCCTCGACTCGTCCAAAGGGTTTGGGAGGTTGGGAGATGATAGGGAATTCCATAGGTTGACCTATGTAACAATGCATACCATCATCAGACAGAGTTGACCTCAAAGCATTAGTGTTGGTAGATAATTCTATTCCCACCTAACCACCAAAAACATTAAGCCCTCCAAGCCCCATCTTAACTCCCTTCAAAAATGTCGCTCCACACCCAATGTTCACTCTCACAAGACGTAGTAAGCACTGCTCTTTCACTTGTATACAGTCTAGCTTCTGAGTATGTCTGCCTGGATAACCACAAAGTCTCTTTATCGTGTTCTCTGCAAACCTTAATAACAGCGATGTGGTTAGAGCCAATCGTTAAAGGCCCAGTGCAGTCAAAAACTTGATTTCCTGTGTTTTATATATATTTCCACACTATGAGGTTTGAATAATACTGTGAAATTGTTAAAACTGATGATAATTCCCTTTTAGTGTAAAAGTTGTTTGAAAAGACCACCTAAAATGTCTGCCTGTTTAGGTGGGATGGAGTTTTTGCCTGCCTAGTAACATCACCTGGCAGTATAAATTAAGCCAATAACAGATAGTTGTCTGGTTACATATCCCTGCCATTAGGCTCATCCAATTATGCCCCTCACTCAGACCACTCCCAGACTGTCCTAGCTAAATTATTGCTTAAGAAATTGCTCTTTGCTAAGAAGCTATTTTTGACCATTTTAATTGAAAACAGTCACAGTAAGGTTCTTAATTGTTACCCATAAATGATATTGAGATAAAAATGGCTGCATTGCACCTTTAACCTTAAACGCAGGAATGATGTTGTTGGCAGTTGGGCACCGCGATGCTGGGTATATTGGTACATATGGTGCCTGTGTGGACCCATGTAGTTAAACATAGACTTTGATATGAAACCAGGGGAAAGCAGTGCAAAGAGACTGATATTAACCACAGAGAGAAATCCAGGCAGTTTTCAGGGTCATAAAACAGGACTTCACACAGCGGGACACACAGCATTTCATCATTTCTGTTGTGACTCGGCACTACATTGTAGGCAGCAGCAGGCACCAGGGAAGGCAGTAAGTGTAAATGGCTATCACTTAGGCTTAGGTTATCTGGCCTGCTTTTATTGTGATCTGGATGGGGAAACAATAACCCCAGTCATAAGCCTGATTCAGACTTTAGGGCCAAACGAGCCATTCAAAGCAGAGCTGTACTGGGCTGGCCTGGTTAAGCATACATCATAGTTGCTGGAACCATGTTAAAAGAGGACAAGGTGAAAAGACCGTATCTGAGCCAGCACAGTATAGTTCAGGTCGGTTCTACAGTGCCAATCGGGCAATAGTGTAGCAGGAGAAAGTTAGAGCTGTAACGGGGACTCGAACCGAACTCCTATAACGCAGAACCAAGCATCATACGGACTATATCACAAAAGCCCAAGCCTCTGGGTAGAAGTAGTGTAACGCTCACACACACTGGTTACATTAGTACTCACAAACTCACTCTACCATACGCTCACTCAAATATAGTTTATTTGAGGAGAGAAAGTTAAAAAAAATATGAAGTCACAGAGCTTGTATCGAAATCTTTTGAGCCACCCTGTGGTTATAATGTGGAATGGCAGTCATTACCACAATGGACTAATTCATTAAAACGTTTGTTCAGAGAAAGGCAGCTGGAAAGTGCATCTGTAGAGCCCTGAGGGACTCCTGGAATGTTAGTAATATTACTAAGGTCATAAACAAATATTAAAAGGGCAATCTGCTGAGAAGACAGTTGAACTAAGCTCATTATGCATTTATAAGTTATGTTCTCTCAGAATCCATGGCTAATTCTCATAAATTTAAAAGTAAAAAAATGTATGTACCATTCCTGGATTGCCCCTTTAAATCACCTGATGCTGCGTTCATAACCAAGTGGTAAGATGGTAATTACCAGTTGTGAAGTTGTAAATACCAGTTGGATGCATTCAATCTAAAAGTACAGCCATCATGCTTGTAAACAAATTATAGTGTTAAATAAATAAATATATGAATAAATGTATTTGTAGAAATGTTTTGTTGTTGCATTTAACTGATGAATATATTTTGTTGTCTGCGCTACAGACTGCTATATCAGTCCGGTAATACAGGATTAGTAAAGGCCCAGTGCACTACTTTTCTGGTCATTTTTTACATTCTGATTTTTCAGAATGTAATGAGTACTTTTGGGTGTCAGAGAAAATGTATTGGAGAAAAAAGTGAATACATTACTTTCTTTAGGAATGTAGTGAAGTAAAAGATGTCAAAAATATAAATAGTAAAGTACAGATACCCCCCAAACTATGTAAGTACTGCTTCAAATATTTATACTTAGTTACTTTACTTCACTGACAGTATGCTCATGGGCTTCCCAAGTACCACCAGTGATGCACAAGTTGACACAAGTTCACACCTCTTTGAATGGGTAGGGCAGAATATCCTGTAAGCCATTGCGTCTGTCTAGTACACGCAGCCGGAGTTGTCAGACGCCCGCCTCTGTGCATCATGGTGGATTACGTCATTGTAGTATGTACATTCGCGCACATGTATTAGGCTAAAGAGATGTTTACGATGTAGCCTAACATATGCTGGTTTCAAGGTAACCTAATAGCTTTATCTCTAGAACACACACACACACAGAAAAACATCGAGGAAGGAGCCACGAGCACATTTCTTGCTGTTTTCTTAGAAAATGTATGTATTCATTTTTTTACAGGAAAAGTATCTAGAGTATATGCTCTACACAGACTAGGATGCGCGTTAACATTCTGATTGAGATTTCAAATATATTTAGCTTTTCTTTATTAGCCTATGTCACACTTTGACCTTTGTTATATATATTTTCTTGATTAGTTTAGTTAGGTCAGGGTGTGACATGGGGGATGTTTGTGTGTTTTGTCTAGTTTAGGGTGTGTGTATTGTTTAGGGGGTTTTGTAGTATGTATGGGGTTGTGTTCAGTGTAGGTGTTTAGAAAAGTCTATGGTTGCCTGATTTGGTTCTCAATCAGAGACAGCTGGTTATTGTTGTCTCTGATTGGGAGCCATATTTAAGGCAGCCATAGGCTTTAGGTGTTTGTGGGTAATTGTCTATGTGTAGTGTTTGTGTCAGCACTATTTTTCTATATAGCTTCACGGTCGTCTGTTTGTTATTTTGTTAGTTTGTGTATAGTGTTCGTTTTCGTGTTTTTCTCTCTTCTAATAAAAGAAGATGTATTTTTCACACGCTGCGCCTTGGTCCAATCTCTCACCGCAAGACGATCGTGACAGCCTACCTGTGAACATTTTCGTTATTTTACAAGTATTTCGTGTTTAAACATTTTAGCTTTTACTGCCTCAGAAACCCGGATCCGGGAGCACCCCCCACCCCCCCCCACACTGATTAGCATAGCTAGCATAGCTTCACAAGTAAATAGTAGCATCTAAATATCATTAAATCACAAGTCCAAGACACCAGATGAAAGATACAGATCTTGTGAATAAACCCATCATTTCTGTTTTTTAAAATGTTTTACAGGGAAGACACAATATGTAAATCTATTAGCTAACCACGTTAGCAAAATTACACCATTTTTCTTTGTCCACCATTTTTTCTCAACACCACTAGCTATCACCAATTCGGCCAAATAAAGATATTGATAGCCACTAACCAAGAAAAAACCTCATCAGATGACAGTCTGATAACATATTTATGGTATAGGATAGGTTTTTGTTAGAAAAATGTGCATATTTCAGGTAGAAATCACAGTTTACAATTGCACCCCACCATCACAACTCGACTAGAATTACTACAGAGAGCAACGTGTATGACCAATTTACTCATCATAAAACATTTCATAAAATAGACAAAGCATAGCAATGGAAAGACACAGATCTTGTGATTTCAGACAATATTTCAGATTTTCAAGCGTTTTACAGCGAAAACACAATAAATCGATAAGTTAGCATACCACATGTGCAAACGTCACCCCAGCATGAATTCAAGCCAAAGGGAGCGATATCGTTATCATCGCCAAAAGATATACATTTTTTCACTAACCTTTTCAGAATTCTTCCGATGACAATCCTGGAACATCATATTACAACATACAATACTGTTTGTTCGAAAATGTGCATATTTAGCCATAGAAAAACGTGGTTATACAATGAAAATAGTAGCAAATCAAGCCTCAACATGTCGGACGCCATCTTTCATAGTGATCTAGTTTAATCGAAAGCTAATCATATACTTGACTAAAAAATACAGGGTTGACAGGAATCGAAAGACAAATTAGTTCTTAATGCAATCGCTGATTTACATTTCTAAAATTATCCTTACTGTGCAATACAGGGTTCGCCAAGCGAAGCTATAGCAAACAAAATGGCGAATATGCGTTTAAAATATTTCGACAGAACAACGATTTATCATATTAAATATTTCTTACTATGAGGTGATTTTCCATCAGATTCTTGGGCAATGTATCCTTTCTTGGGTCTAATCTTCTTTTGGTCGAAAGATGTCCTCTGTCCGTCGAAATGCCCACTAACGTTCGACCGGGACCCCGAAACGTGCCCAAAGCTTCAAGAGCATCACATAGAAATTCCTCAAATCGCACTAAACGGATATAAATTGCTATTAAACGGTTTAAATTAACTACGTTATGATGTTTCTAACTCTTATATCGAATTAAATTACAGACGGATACATTTCACGTTGATAACCGAGCCTTTTGAAAATGGCATC
This sequence comes from Salvelinus sp. IW2-2015, assembly GCF_002910315.2. Classification (NCBI taxonomy): domain Eukaryota; kingdom Metazoa; phylum Chordata; class Actinopteri; order Salmoniformes; family Salmonidae; genus Salvelinus; species Salvelinus sp. IW2-2015. The sequence goes on from NC_036849.1 coordinate 29,795,746, forward strand.
CCGAGGTCCTCTTCTGCGTAATGGTCAGAGTCGAAAGGGGGCTACCCTCACTCCTTGGCCTCTGAGAGCTACGCAAAAAGCCCATTCCACTTCTCATTGGTTACTGACATCCAGGGGAAGGCGGGTGCAGTTCATGTCGTTCCATAGGATACACACAGACCTTAAAAACTGATCTGAAACCAGAGCTTCGCTCTCAGACCTTCGCACTATCTGTCATGGATTTCGCTGTAGAAAGAGTTCTGGGTCAMCCACAGACATAATTCCAACGGTTTATGAAACYAGAGAGTGTTTTCTATCCAATAGAATTTATAATATGCATATTGTACGAGCAAGAATTGAGCACGAGGCAGTTTAATTTGGCGACACCCAGAAAAAATAAATGCTAACTGCTCCCCCTATTGACAAATGTACACGTCTAACATCTTTCACTGCACTAATAATGAGTCTCTACTAGAGCCAGAGTTGACGCCAAGAAACCTAAATGATATCATACAGTATTAGAAAACATTGAACAAGCCGTTCTTAAAAGGGAAATCTGGGATTGGTACGTCCATGTATGGACTTTTATATGAATTACATATAGCCATTCATTCTTGAAGAATTTATAAATAACTCATGAGCTTAGTTCAGCTTTCCTACCCCATCAGAACCAAAAAATATCGCCTAAACATGTTTTATTCCGTTGTTTGTATACAATGGAATAAAACACTAGTGTATTTCTAACATTTACAAATGGTTCAAATATAATTTTGATCTCATGGATGGTCATTCCTTGCATCCATAGCTCCGTCAAGGAATTTGAGTGGTTTCATTTTTCCAGCAACATCCCTCAGCAGTTTACCAAAAAAAGTGGTGGGGTAACTGCTTTGTTGCTAATAATAATAACTAAGAACAAATTCTTATTTACAATGACGGCCTACCCGGGAACAGTGGGTTAACTGCCTTATTCAGGGGCAGAACAACAGGTTTTTATCTTGTCAGCTCAGGGATTCAATCCAGAAATCGTTTGGTTACTGGCCCAACGCTGTAACTACTAGGCTACCTGCCACCCCAGGTAGGCATAATTGGCAGAATCTTCCATACACCCCCAAAAAATGATTAGTGAAGGTGCTGAATGCTAAACTGGAAAACAGGAACATATTGTTTTACTTTTCCTATTGAAAAACTAGATTCCAAGTATAACTATAGTAAAGTACACACACTGAAGGGTAAAAAAAATATGTTTTGAGCAAAATAGTGTTTTTTAGACAAAATCGTGAAATGCAGGTGTTTGCCAATTCAAGGCGTTGGTCTGATGGTGCACTCTGACGTAATTGGCATCCCTCCTTCCTTGTGGGAACAATAGAGGACCAATTCAGGACAAAAGCGCTGAAAGGCCCCCTCCCCCCACTTGTGCTATGTCAGAGGAAATCAGGTGATTTTAAAGAGGTTCTATGGAAGCTGGAGTAGGTCTTTACTGAAGGTAATCTGAGCCTCTATTAAAGTACATTTGCATCTGACTGGAAGTGTGCAGATAGTTTGAATGAGTCAGCTAAGTATCCAGGACGAGAGACTTGAGCATAGTTCCGTGTATGTGTTGCGCTCTTTCACCAAGTTGTAAAATGAACAGAAACTGGCTACTCTTTAGTTTACTATTGTGAGGGCAAGAAACAGTATGTGAACCCTTTGGAATTACCTGGATTTCTGCACAAATTTGACATAAAATTGGATCTGATCTTCATCTAAGTCACAACAATAGACAAACAGTGTGCTTACAATAATTTGTGTGTTATTAGTTCATTTGTCTTGTCTATATTGAATACATAATTTAAACATTCACAGTGTAGGTTGGAAAAAGTATGTGGACGCCTAGGCTAATGACTTCCCCAAAAGCTAATTGGAGTCAGGAGTAATCTAACCTGGAGTCGAATCAATGAGACGAGATTGGAGATGTTGGTTAGAGCTGCCCTGCCCCATAAAAACACACACACAAAATTTGAGTTTGCTATCCACAAGAAGCATTGCCTGATGTGAACCATGCCTCGAACTAAATAGATGTCAGAAGACCTAAGATTAAGAATTGTTGTCTTGCATAAAGCTGGAAAGGGTTACAAAAGTATCTCTAAAAGTCAGTCCACGATAACACAAATTGTCTAGAAATTTAGAAATTTCAGCATTGTTGGTACTTTCCCTAGGAGTGGCCATCCTGTAAAGATGACTGCAAGAGCACAKCGCAGAATGCTCAATGAGGTTAAGAAGAATCATAGTGTCAGCTAAAGACTTACAGAAATCTCTGGAAGATGCTAAAATCTCTGTTGACGAGTCTACAATACGTAAAACACTCAACAAGAATGGTGTTCATGAAAAGACATCATGGAAGAAGCCACTGCTGTCCAAAAAAMCCCATTGCTGCACATCTGAAGTTCGCAAAAGAGCACCTGGATGTTCCACAGCGCTACTGGCAAAATATTATGTGGATAGATTCAACTAAAGTTGTGTTGTTTGGAAGGAACACACAACACTATGTGTGGAGAAAAAAAGGCACAGTGCACCAACATCAAAACCTCCCAACTGTAAGTTATGGTGGAGGGAGCATCATGGTTTGGGGCTGCTTTGCTGCCTCAAGTCCTGGACAGCTTGCTATCGTCCACAGAAACATTTATTCTTAAGTTTATCAAGACATTTTGCAGGAGAATGTAAGGCTATCTGTTCGCCAATTGAAGCTCAACAGAAGTTAGGTGATGCAAAAGGACAACCATCCAAAAGACAGAAGTACAGTGGCTTGCGAAAGTATTCACCCCCTTTGGCATTTTTCCTATTTTGTTGCCTTACAAGCTGGAATTAAAATTGATTTTTGGGGGGTTTGTATCATTTGATTTTCACAACATGCCTACCACTTTGAAAATGCTAAATCTTTTTCATTGTGAAACAAACAAGAAATAACACAAAAAAACTGTTCTTGAGCGTGCATAACTATTCACCCCTCCCAAAGTCAATACTTTGTAGAGCCACCTTTTGCAGCAACTACAGCTGCAAGTCTCCTGGGGTATGTCTTTAAAAGCTTGGCACATCTAGCTACTGGGAATTTTGCCCATTCTTCAAGGCAAAACTGTCCAGGTCCTTCAAGTTGGATAGGTTCCGCTGGTGTACAGCAATATTTAAGTCATACCACAGGTTCTCAATTGGATTGAGGTCTGGGCATTGACTAGGCCATTCCAAGACATTTAAATGTTTCCCCTTAAACCACTCGAGTGTTGCTTTAGCAGTATGCTTAGGGCCATTGTCCTGCTGGAAGGTGAAACTCCGTCCCAGTCTCAAATGTCTGGAAGACTGAAACAAGTTTCCCTCAAGAATTTCCCTGTATTTAGCACCATCCATCATTCCTTCAATTCTGACCAGTTTCCCAGTCCCTGCCAATGAAAACATCCCCACAGCATGATGCTGCCACCACCATGCTTCACTGTGGGGATGGTGTTCTCGGGGTGATGAGAGGTGTTGGGTTTGCACCAGACATAGCGTTTAAGATATGTTTTTGTCTAATCTGACGAGTACCTTCTTCCATATGTTTGGGGAGTCTCCCACATGCCTTTTGGTGAACACCAAACGTATTTGCTTGTTCTTTTCTTTAAGCAAAGGCTTTTATCTGGCCAGTTTTCTGTAAATCCCAGCTCTGTGGAGTCTACTGCTTAAAGTGGTCCTATGGACAGATACTCCAATCTCTGCTGTGGAGCTTTGCAGCTCTTTGTTGCCTTTCTGAATAATGTTCTCCTTGCCTGTTCCATGAGTTTTGGTAGGTGGCCCTCTCTTGGCAGGTTTGTTGTGGTGTCATATTCTTTCCATTTTTTAATAACGGATTTAATGGTGCTCCGTGGGATGTTCAAAGTTTCGGATATTTTTTTTTAACCCAACCCTGATCTGTACTTCTCCACAACGTTGTCCATGATCTGTTTGGAGCGCTCCTTGGTCTTCATATTTCTGCTTGCTTGTTGCAGACTCTGGTGCCTTTCAGAACAGGTGTATATATATTGAGATCATGTGACACTTAGATTGCACACAGGTAGAATTTATTTAATGAATTATGTGACTTCTGAAGGTAATTGGTTGCACCAGATCTTATTTAGGGGATTCATAGCAAAGGGGGTGAATACATATGCAYGCGCCACTTCTCCGTCTTTTATTTTTTAGAATTTTTTGAATCAAGTTATTTTTTCACTTCACCAATTTGGACTATTTTGTGTATGTCCATTACATGAAATCAAAATCTATTTATAGGAATAGATTTTAGGAAAAACTAGGAAAATGCCATGGGGGATGAATACTTTTGCAAGGCACTGTAAATCAACAACAATTGCTTGAACAGAAGAAAATACGCCTTGTCACACCCTGGCCTTAGTTATCTTTGTTTTCATTATTATTTTAGTTAGGTCAGGGTGTGACATGGGGAAGTATGTGTTTTGGGTTGTCTAGGGGTTTGTAGGTTTAATGGGGAAATGTCTTGTCTAGGTGTTTGTATGTCGATGGCTGCCTRGATTGGTTCTCAATTAGAGACAGCTGTGGTTTATTGTCTCTAATTGGGAGCCATATTTAAGGCAGCCATGGGCATCATGTGTTTGTGGGTAATTGTCTATGTTGAACGTTTGTTGCTTGTCTGTGCACTTACGTTATTTAGCTTCACGGTCGTTTGTTGTTTTTTTGTTAGTTTGTGTATAGTGTTCGTTTTCGTGTTTTTCTCTCTTCCACAATAAAGAGAYGTATTTTGCACACGCTGCGCCTTGGTCCAATCTCTCACAAGAAGACGATCGTGACACTTCTGGAGTGGCCCAGTCAGTCCTGACCTCAACCCGATTGAGATGCTGTGGCATGACCTCGAGAGAGCGGTTCACACCAGACATCCCAAGAATATTGTGGAACTGCAACAGTTTTGTAAAGAGGAATGGTCCAAAATGCCTCCTGACCATTGTGCAGGTCTGATCCGCAACTACGTTAAACATTTGGTTGAGGTTTTTGCTGCAAAAGGAGGGTCAATCTGTTATTAAATCCAAGGGTTCACATACTTTTTCCAACCTGCACTGTGAATGCTTACACAGTGTGTTCAATAAAGACATAAACAATTATAATTATTTGTGTGTTATTAGTTTAAGCAGACTGTTTGTCTATTGTTGTGACTTAGATGAAGATCAGATACAATTTATGCAGAAATCCAGGTAATTCTAAAGGGCTCACATACTTTGCCAGCTACAGTGGGAAGAAAAAGTAACTGCTGTTTAAATTAACAGAAAAAAAACTAGTGTTTATTCGCAGTGCTGAGCTAGTATTGTAACTGACATGTAATGTTTCATCCCCTCTTGACTGAGGTGAATGAATAAGCTATGCTAGTGAGTAGGTACCACAGCCAGGTCAGTTCTAGCAATCTGTCAGATAGCGCTATGAGGTTGCTATTATTACTATCTAACAGCAGTTGCTTGTATGGAAATGTGTTGTAGACTTTGTTTTGTCCTGTTTCAGAAGTTTTTGCCAGTTGACGTACTGTTAGAGAGAGCTGGCCAAAGGTTGGTTTACATTATCTATTATTTTTGCCTCAATCAAACTAGACCTGACTTAAACGATGAAATCATCGGCCAAATGATTGATATTCTGATGTTTTTTCAGTGCAATGTGAGTTGTATTAGTCAGTATGTCAATGTAACGTTATTGATCTGTCAGTTTCCCTAGCTAATTATCTACTTTTCACACTGACACAGTAATAAACAGCTCTAATGTTCCTCGGCTTCACTGTCACAGTGCACATTAGAAGTCTTTTCTGGGACGATTTCTTCATCCCGCTTAGGGCTGTTGAGGTGACCATATTACCGTCATGAAGGCAGTCAAATTCCATGTGACCCTTTAGTCACAGTAATTCGGCTTCTCCAAGCTCTGATGCTGCTGATGGTCATTAGTAGCCTACCAAACTTGCTAACTGCCTGCTACTCAGCACTCTATTGTCCCTCTAATCACTCTGACRTCAATGCAAATGTAATCGAAAATCTAATCAAACAAGTCATGAGAGCCCAAGATCTGATGTTGCGCAACATTTGTATAGGCTATGCAATTGCACAAGAAAACAGAGTGATGGCCTCTTCAAACAAGAGGATCCCATCAGCTTTCTATAGGCTAGGCCTATGTAACGTTGTACGCTGATAGTTGGGAAGCATGTTCAGGGAATGAATACATTTAAGAAACAGGAACAGTGCACCAACATGACAGAGAAACAGAAACAATGGGGAAGAAACCAAAGGGAGTGACATATAAAGGGCAGGTAATCAAGGAGGTGATGGAGTCCAGGTGAGTGTCATTATGTGCAGATGCACATTACAATGGTGACTGGTGTGCGCCTGGTGACCTAGAGGCCGGAGAGGGAGCACACGTGACCGCCTACTATATTTATTTCTCAACTTTACTAATATTAAGCACATTGTTTGTCTTTACAACAGGAGTATAGCCTATCTGGCTGGCATGAAAATGAACCACGGGAAAAGGCTCCTCCATTCACTATTTAAGTGTATATACTGTATGACATGTGTTTTTACCTGTTGCCCCTGTTTTGAGATAGGTGCATGATAATGGTCCATTCTCATTCAAAACAAATGTCACACATATATTATTAGTATATGTAAAGACAAGATTAAATCAAGAATAGTCTGATGGGTGACAATATTAGCCAATTATATATTATCACTTTGTCACGCCCTAACCATAGAGAGCCCTCTGTGTTCTCTATGGTGTATAGGTCAGAGCGTGACTAGGGGTGTTTCTAGCGTTTCTATTTCTATGTTGGTGTGAGTATGGTTCCCAATTAGAGGCAGCTGATTATCGTTGTTTCTAATTGGGGATCATACTTAAGTTGCCCATTGTGTTCCCACCTGTGTTGTGGGATATTATTTTCAGTTAGTGTCTAAGTGCGCTCTGTACTGGACGTTCCTTTATTCTTTGTTGTTTTTGTTAAGTTTCATTTTGAAATAAAGTATGTGGAACTATACRCACGCTGCGCCTTGGTCCGCTCCTTTCGACGAACGTGACAGAATATCCCACCAAACAAGGACCAAGCAGCGTGCCAGGGAGGAGAAAGTGAGTTGGACATGGGAGGAGATTATGGGCGGACACGAGACCCTTCCTTGGCAGGAGTCGCAAAGGAGTATAGGGAAACAGCGACGACGCCGGGATCCRCGGCCACAGAAACCTCAAGATTTTGGGGGGGAGGGGGGCACAAGGGGCAGTCGGCTGAGCTGAGGTGTGAGCCAGAGACCGTCTGGCAGACGATGGAGGTGTTTAATGAGGAATACCAGAGAGAGGTGTTGGTGAGGAAAATGTTGCAGCGTAGGTGTGCTGAAGAGCGTGTCTTCAGTCCGTTGGGGGGGGGGCACAAGGAGCTGTCTGTCGAGCCGTGGAGAGAGCCAGAGACCGTCGGGGAGGTGATGGAGCTGTTGGAGGAGAGTGAACAGAGAGAGATGTTAGTTAGGTGTATTCTGAACGGCACTCGCCCTGAAGAGCGTGTCACCAGTCGGGTGCAACCGGGGACGGCTCCACTCACGAGGCCTCCAGTGCGCCTCTCCAGCCCGGTATTTCCTGTGCCGGTTCCCCGCACTCGCCCTGAAGAGCGTGTCACCAGTCTAGTGCCGGCTCCATGCACCAGGCCTCCAGTGCGCCTCCCCAGCCCGGTACGTCCTGTGCCTGCTCCCCGCACTCGTCCACCAGTGTGTGTGTTCAGCCCGGAGCCTCCGGCGACGGTCTATGGCCCCGAGTTTCCTCCCGCTCCATGGCCGGAGCCTTCCTCTGCGCCGGTGTCCAGTCCGGGCACGGCGTCCAGTCCCGCTCCATGGCCGGACCCTTCCTCTGTGCCGGTGCCCAGTCCAGGGACGACGTCCAGTCCCGCTCCATGGCCGGAGCCTTCCTCTTCTCCAGTGCTCAGTCCAGGCACGGTGTCCAGTCCTGATCCATGGCTGGAGCCTTCCTCTGCTCCGGAGCTCAGTCCGGGCACGGCGTTCAGCCCGGCTTCAGTGCAAGATCCGCGGTCTGAGCGGGGGCTTCGTCCCACACCGGAGCCATCATCAACGCTAGTTGCTCACCCTAACCCTCCCCATCTAGGTTCAGGTTTTTGTGGTCGGAGTCCGCACCTTTGGGGGTGGGGGGGGGTACTGTTAAGCCCTGACCATAGAGAGCCCTCGGGGTGTTTTAGGTCAGGGTGTGACTAGGGGGTGTTCTAGTCTTTAATTTCTATGTTGGTTTGAGTATGGTCCCCAATTAGAGGCAGCTGATTACCGTTGTCTCTAATTGGGAATTAATGTTTAAGTGGCTACTGAACTGGAAGCAGCAAGAATGATGACAGCTACACTTGCTAACGTTTCGCATAGTCCTATAGGATATAGCCTACATTTTAGGAGGAACATTTGCAGGCAGAGACAAATAAATGTGTAATCCATAGTTACTGAAAATTTAAAAGGTGCAATGCTCCATCACCATAGAAGCCTAACAAGGAACCCAAACCGGCTGCCATCGTGCACCATCGTGCGCCATCGTGCATATATTAATTTTGTCCCCTACACCAAACGCAATCACGACACACAGGTTAAAATATCAAAACAAACTTTGAACCAATGACATTAATTTGGGGACAGGTGTAACGGCGTTCCTCTTCCACTTCATACGAAGAGGAGGAGCAGGGATCGAACCAAAATGCAGACTTGTGATTCGACATGATATTTATTAAAGTAAAGACGACAACACGAACTTCACTTAAAACTAAACAAAACAACAAACGGAGTAGACAAACCTGAACGTAAGGACTTACATGTAACGCAGAACGAACGAACAGGAAAATGACTACATAAAACGACGAACGAACGAAACAGTCCCGTATGGTGCAACATAGACACAGACACAGGAGACAACCACCCACCA
>NC_036849.1:29804683-29828954 GCF_002910315.2 Salvelinus sp. IW2-2015
CAAAAATCAAATCAACATCAAATTTTATTAGTCACATACCACTGGGTTAGCAGATCGTTACTGCGAGTGTAGCGAAATGCTTGTGCTTCTAGTTACGCGGACAATGGCAGTAATAACCAACAATTAATCGTACAAAATCCCAACTACTCCTTATACAACACAGTGTAAAGGATAGGAAGAATAGTTACATAAAGGATATATGAATGAGTGGTGGTACAGAACGGCACTAGGCGAAGGATCAGGCTGATGTATAGAGTCACGGATAAAAGTATACCATATGAGATCGACGTACTTGTAGGGTATGTCAAACATAAAGAAGTTGCCATATGTTTTAAAGTGGCTAGTGGTACTGGTATACATAAGAGAATGCAGATGAAACAGTTAGATGACTATAGAGTACCAGTATATATACCTATGAGAATGGGTATGTAAGGGTATAGATAGAACATTATATTAAGTGGCATTGCTTTAAGAGTTGGTTAGTGGCTACATATTTTACCATTCAATTTCATCAATTCCCTATTTTTTAAAGTGGCTGGAGTTGAGTCAGTCCATTGTTGGCAGCGGCCACTTACTTAATTTGTTAGTCCCGGTGGCTTGCTTTAATACCAGGTCTGCATGGCCTTTGAGATTAGAAGCTGTTAGTTTTTAGTTTCTCTCCGGTCCCCCTGCTTTTGATGCACCGGTAGCGACCTCGCCTTCTGGTATGTAGCTCGTGGGTGAACAGGCAGCGGCTTGGGTGGTTGTTGTCCTTGATGATCTTTATGACCTTCCTGCTGACGTCGGGTGGTGTAGGTGTCCTGGAGGGGCAGGTAGTTTGCCCCGGTCGATGCGTTCTGCAGACCTTTCACGTACCGCTCTGTTGTGAGAACGCTTACGGTTGTGGGGAGACGTTGCTCGACCAGGTCGGATGATACAGCCCGAACAGGAATGCTCTCATCGACTTGTCGATCTGTTAGAAGTTTGCTGAGTGGCTTTTTGGTGACAAGCCGAATTTCTTTCAGCCCTCCTGAGGTTGAAGGAGGACGCTGCTGCGCCTTTCTTCACGACGTCTGTCATTTGGGGTGAACAATTCATTGTCCGTTAATTGTGTACTAACCCAGGTAACTTAAAACTTTAACCACCTTCTTCACTACTGCACCGGTCGATGTGGTTCAGGGGTAGCTCCCTCAATGCTGTTTCCTGAAGCCCAATTCATCTCCTTTGTTTTTTGTTGGACCGTTGAGTGTGAGGTTATTTCCTGACATCACCACTCGCGAGGGCCCTCACCTCCTCCCTGAGCCGTCATTGCGTCCGTTGTTGTAATCAAGACCTACCACTGTTAAGTTTGTCATTCCGCAATATACTAGATGCATTGATACCTGAGGCGGTGCATGGCCATCGCAGGTCGTTGTTGTGAACAGGGAGTACAGGAGAGGCTCAGAACGCACCCCTGTGGGAGCCCCAGTCGTGAGATCAGCGGGGGTGGAGATGTTGCTTACCTACCCTCACCACCTGGGGGCGGCCCGTCAGGAAGTCCAGGACCCAGTTGCCACAGGCGCGGGGGTTCGAACCAGGGTACTCGAGCTTGACTGACGAGTTTGGAGGGTACATTATGGTGTTTAAATGCTGAGGCTGTAGATCGTGAACAGCATTCTCACATGGGTATTGCCTCTTGTCCAGAGCGTTATGGCAGTGTGAGTGTGTTGCGATTGCGCTACAGTTCTGTGGTACCTATTAGGGTCGGTAAAGCAAAACTTGGAGTCGTGTGGTTTTTAGTGGCAATAGTCCCTGGTAGGGTGGAAGGTAGAATTATTGGTCCCCTTGTATTTCCTAGTCTCTCATATAAGCACTTTCATGATGACGGAAGTGATGCTACGGTAGGACAAGGTAGTACGTTAGTCTCATTTACCTTAGCTTTAGTCTTGGGAATCACGAGAAACGAATGGTTGGCCGGCTTCTCGTGTCGAAAGTGGATGTTAGGGAACAGCCAGACTGGGATTTAGGGTTTTATTGAATATGTGTCGGCGTAAACACATCGCAAGCCAGTGTCTGCGCAAGATGCTTTCTGCAGAGTACGCCGGTTCTGTAACGCCGTCTGGCCTGACCAAGCCTTAGCGTGTGGTTAACACGTTTAAATGTACTCACCTCGTGCGACGCAGTAGAAAGGAGAGGGGCAGGTTTGGTAGAAGGGGGGCCGTGGTCCTGTGGCACGTGTTATTGCTCCTAATAGCTCTAAGTGGCTAACATAATAAGTTATGTATAGGGCCTGCGTGGTATAGCAAAGTATACACCATGCCTGTGGTCCGCGACGGGCGGTTTTCTTTTTTGTTAAATCCGTGATTGACTGTAACCCTGCCCGACATAAGCTCTAGATGAAATGTGTCTGATACTGTTGTAATATGTGTGGCAGCACTTCGAGTTTTTGTTGCTCTGTACTGGGGACTTAGCCTGTTTGATTTTCGTGTGCGGAGAGAGATATCTGTAGCGAACTGGTATTATCGGTTCATGGCTTCCGCCCGATTCACCTTGCCCAATGGTAAAAGCAGTGGTTCGCGCTTAATCATGGTTTCCGCGAATTGCGTGCCGTTCAATCCATTCGTTTTGCTAAGTGGTTTGGATACTTTTTAATCGGTTGCTGTGGGGTACGACATCGTCAATGGCACTTCCTTAATGAACCGCTCACCGAATCAGCATATTCGGGGTCCAATAATTATGGTTAAGTTGGTACGCAATGCGGACAATTCTCCTCTCTCGAAACCGCCTGTAGAATCAGAAGCGAGTCTTGAAGCGTGAATCAGATTGATCGGGCACCAGCGTTGAACAGACCTGAGCGCGGGATCTTGTTGTTTTAGTTTCTGTTGTAGGGCTGGAATCAACAAAATGGAGTCGTTGGTTAGTCAGTCCGGTTTCCGATAAAGGGGGGCGGAGGGGAGGGCCTTATATTGCGTCGCGGAAATTAGTATAACAATGATCAGGGTTTTCAGCGCCTGCGTAGGCAACAATCAGATATTCGCTGATAGATTTAGGAGTTTGAATTTTATGATGCCTTGTTAAAATCCGCTGACGATGCGTGCAGCCTCAGTGTGTGTAGTGGAATTTCAGTCTGCATAGAAGAGTCAGATAAAGTCTTCTGTTCTGAGGGCCATCGATGTGTCTGTTGGGGGGAATATATACGGCTGTGATTATGATTGAAGAGAATTCCTTTGGTAAGAAAATGCGGTCGACATTTTATTGTGAGGAGTTCTAGGTTCAGTGTGAAACAGATATGTGACGTTGAGTTCACTGGTGTGTTGTTATGATGATCACCACCACGGTGCTTCGTAATAATTATAAAGGCATACCCAACCCGCCCCAGTTCTTACTTACCCAGAAAGATGTTTTGTTGGTCGTCGGCTCTGATGCATGAAGAAACCAGACTGCTGCACACGACTCCAGTTAGCTGTTCTCGTCGATATAGCCAGTTTCCGTAACAAGCACGTTGCAATCCCTGATGTCCTCCTAGATAGTGTCACTTCCCTCCCCGTCCCTTCCCCTGGTATAGCGCAAATGCTACCCGTGCTTCGGATATTTCAACACAACTTATTGGTGCATTAGAGACTGACATTTGGCGAGTAGTATGTCTAAGGGAGTGTCAGATGCGATGTGCCCGTCTCCGAAGCCTGGCCAGGAGAGGACCGCCTCGTTTTGACTCCCCTTTTTACGCGTCGCACAGGGTCGCGGCTGGGATCAGATTCCATTTGTATTGGGTGGAAGGCAAAACACTGGGATCCGTTTCGGCAAAGGCATATTCTGGGTAAGACGAATGATGAAGTTGCGATAGATCGTGTATAAATCTCACGAATAGTGTCCTCCCTACTGATATGATTATATGAAACCTATGTATGTGGTCACCATAGTAACCTAATCTATGTGGTCACCATAGAAGCCTAATGTATGTGGTCACCATAGTAACCTAATCTATGTGGTCACCATGGAAGCCTAACGTATGTGGTCACCATAGTAACCTAATCTATGTGGTCACCATAGAAGCCTAACGTATGTGCGCGTTGTGCATTTTACATGTTTTGATTGCACTTCCACTCACGTTGGTTGAGCGCCCTCCATTTTTCTTTTCATTATCAATATTTATTTACAGACACTGTAGTAAACTACAGTCTAAACATATTCAAGTTAACTGCCACGTGATTCTCTGCCCATGTATTTCATTGAGACCACGCATACTAGGCACACATGAAACCTCTCTCCCATCTAGGAGAGGTAGGCTATTGAAGATAAAGCAGTGAATTCTGACTGTGTGAATAATGTGAGAAATATGTGCTTTTAATACAATAGGTAGGCTAACAGCATACAAATCAGAAAGAGGACCGTTTCTAAATAATTGGTCTGTCTGACTGCCCGCTCCGCCTGCACCACAGTGGAGTCAGTACACAACACTATGTTCATCATGTCTTAGCAGGATCAGATGGTGACAGGGGTCCTAGAAGGGTCAGACAGCCAGGAAAGACCAGTCTATGGAGCTGATGTGAATTTTGTAGTATATTCAGTGAATGACACAAAGTTCAATCTGGAATTGATGGGTTGACCTACAGTAGCTACGGTAGAGCAGATTAAAGCTACAGTCTGGGATCTGGGAAAAATGGTCAGTTCTATTATTGAACCATTGATTCTATTCTTGGATAATTTAATGAATTCTCTATAAAACCTTTCTAGCCTAATTTGTTGTTCATATAGTGGCAATCCTTTTGTTGTTATCCGCAATACTGATGACAGAGCAGGAAGAGATTAGTCTAGGTGTGACCAGCAATCATCAACCTGCAATCATCAAATCAAGCTTTATTTATACATTTCAGACATGGAATGCAACGCAATGTACTTCACAGGACAAAACGAATATAAAACAATGAAATATTTACTACATAACAAACATTAGAGGACATAAAACTTAAGAATAACAATAAAAACAGAATGACTAAAAAGCACCCCAAGGAAAATCAAAGCTAAAAAGGTGTGTTTTAAGATCTCTTTTAAAAATGTCTGTAGTTTTGGCCCACCTCAGGTTCTCTGGCAGGCTATTCCGGAGGCTGGGGACATAATAACTAAAGGCTGCCTCTCCATGCCTCTTGGTCATAGGCTTTGGGATAGTTGAAAGGCCAGTGCCAGAGGACCTGAGGGACCTACTGGGTACATAACTTAAAAGCACGTCTGATATGTATTGGGGTGCACAATTGTGGATTGATTTAAAAACCAACAGAAGAATCTTAAAATGAATTCTAAAACTCACAGGCAGCCAGTGCAGAGACCTTAAAACCCGCTGTAATGTATGCTCTTCATCTGGTCTTGCTCAGTACCCGTGCTGCAGCATTCTGTATGTTATGCAGTTGACCAATGGCTTTCTTGGGTAGACCAGACAGCAGAGCATTACAGTAGTCAAGCATGCTTGTCTCTGTATCAGCCTGAGAGAGAAACGGCCACACCCTTGCAATGTTCCTCAGGTGGTAAAAAAGCTATTTTGGCTATTGATTAACCATAACCCAACAATTGTAACGGCTGTCCTCCTCCTCTTCATCCGAAGAGGAGGAGCAGGGATTGAACCAAGGTGCAGCGGGTTGTGAATACATAATGAATTTATTGRCAAGACGAAAAAYGAACACGAACTACACTTGAAATGATACAAAATAACAAACGACGTAGACTGACCTAAACATGAGAACTTACATAGACACGAAGAACGCACGAACAGGAACAGACTACATACACACCGAAACAGTCCCGTGTGGTACGAAATAACATACAGACACGGAAGACAACCACCCACAAACAAACAGTGTGAAAACACCTACCTTAATATGGCTCTCAATCAGAGGAAATGAAAACCACCTGCCTCTAATTTGAGAGCCATATTCAGCGTCAACCCTTAAACCAACATAGAAACAGAAACATAGACTGCCCACCCAAACTCACGTCCTGACCAGCTAACAACAACACAAACTAACAGAAAACAGGTCAGAACGGACAACAATAAGTACCTCGGTCTTGTCTTGATTACAGCTGGTGGAGTTGTGTGCCACCAATATAAATCACTAATACAGTCTACTAATTTATCTGTAAGAGCTCAAAATTCTCTGTGATACAGAAATGCTGAGTTGTATATCGTTCTGCCGTAGCCAGTGAAAATCAATACTGTGGTTTCTGATAACGCTGCCAAGGCGTAACCATCACTAGCCGGACACCGCCCGGCTACTCAACCCTGCCACCTTAAGGGCTGCTGCCCTATAAACAAGCCGTGAATCACTGGCCACTTTTAATAAGTTTAGATACTGCTTACTCATCTCTATGTAACCCCTACAGTTCAAAAGTTGGGGTCACTTAGAAATTGGTCCTGTTTTTTGAAAGAAAAGGTACCTTTTTTGTCCATTAAAAGTAACATAAAATGATCAGAAAATTTACAGTGTAGACATTTGTAATGTTGTAAATGACTAAACTAACAAGGTTCTGTTGAAGCCGGAATTCTTACTGGTTGGTAGGTGATCAAATACTTATGTCATGCAATAAAATGCAAATTAATTACTTAAAAATCATACAATGTGATTTTCTGGATTTTTGTTTTAGATTCCGTCTCTCACAGTTGAAGTGTACCTATGATAAAAATTACAGACCTCTACATGCTTTGTAAGTAGGAAAACCTGCAAAATCGGCAGTGTATCAAATACTTGTTCTCCCCACTGTATATGTATGATTTTACTAGACATGTCCAAAGCTCTCCTGACTGCAGTAAGAGAAGTACTGAAGTGAATATTAGTGAGTCTTGAAATATTAGTCATTTATATAGTATTAGAAAACACTGTGAGTCTAAGTCTTTTTCTCACAGAGGGAGTTGCTTGCTTTAGCAGAACCAACAGTGGAGTCGACCATGGGGATGCAAGAGGACTTAGCAGTGACTAGGACAGTGAACCTATCGTCAGTCGTCAACAGAACCTTCCTGGACTCGGACTTCCGTTACACCCTCTTCCCAGTGTTTTACGGTGTTGTGGTCGTCCTTGGTCTGATAGCCAACAGTTACGTGCTGTTCGTGCTGCAGCACATGCACGACACCAAGGCCATGAATGAGATCCGCATCTACATSGCCAACCTGACTTGTGCCGACCTCCTCTTCGTGTGCGCCCTCCCCTTCTGGATTGGCTACTACCACCACCGCGGTGACTGGCGCTACGGCGACTTCCTGTGCCGCGTCACCGGTGTGTTCTTCTTCTTCATCAACACTTACTGCTCCATCCTCTTCCTCGCCGCCATCAGCGTCAACCGTTACTGGGCCATCACGCGCCCGTTGTATGCCGCCTCGTCCGACTGTTGGCGCCGCGGGGTGGCCATCACGGCGGTCATCTGGGCGCTCACTCTGTCCATGTCCGTGCCGTACCTCTTGGAGACGGGCATCCAGGTGGACGACGGAAACGTGTCGCGCTGCTTTGAGGGCTACCACAACAAGACTGACGACGAGAAGCGGACTGTGGCCACCACCCACCTCATGTGGTGCTTCGTCTTGGTCTTCTTCCTCCAGGGCCCCTGGACTCTGGCTGTACTGGAGATCAAGGAGGGCTGGGGCAGAATGGACTGGGGCCAGCGGACCAGGCAGTGGCTTAACGATGCCCACCAGGTCACCTTGATGCTGATGGGGCTCAACTGCCTCCTGGACCCTGTAGTGTACTGCTTCGCCACCAGGAAGTTCCGCCTCTACATCAAGGACCATCTGAAAAAGGTGGGGAGGGGGAAAGGATGCTCGGAAACAGCCATCACACACATTTCTATGGTGGAGTGCAAGAATGTGAGYCAGCGGCTCCATAGCGAACAGAAGCAGCTCAAGGTTTAAATCTCTAGATGACATTGTATTGTAGATATTGTGTCTAATGCTAATGCTGACTGTTGTTAGTGACCACATCCTCAGGATGCTTCATTCCATCACACCCACACCTAACAAGGCACACACAGTGCAGAACATGCACTCTGCTATGTAGCCTCATGTTCATTCAGACACATTCACATGAACAGATGCACCACCACACAGCCCCACCCAGAGTATGGTTCCCCTCTAGATGTCTTCCCTGTAGGGATTTGTCTTGGCCACTGTGCCAGCTATAATCAGTGCTTTAAAATCTTTGGACCATTGATTCTTTGTTTTCACATTTCAGTTGTACTGTACATTKTATCTCACAATGTATCTTAGTTTGTTCTTGTGACWGACTTGCGACCGTTAATTTCATCACATCTGTTTCTTCCTGTTCTTCTAGTGTAATCAGAGGAGTGTAATCAGAGGAGAAAAGCAGATGTTTTATTGGGAACAGGAGCTTCTATAAATGATTGTACAATAGCTCTATAAACTCAGTCCCAAGCCACTAGACTAGATCCTTAGATAAAATGGATATCAAATTACATTTTAAATATCACATGCGCCGAATACAACAGTGAATTGCTTACTTACAAGCCCTTAACCAACAATAKTCCTATCACTGTTGGAGCCTTCTAAATTGGGTGCTGAACAATAGCTGGTCGTGAGCAAGGAATAAAAAAATCCTTGTTCTTGAGCACCTAATATGGACATATATTCACACGTAAAAATAAGGTTTTCAGGATGCTGGCTGTCCGTCAAGTTCATGCATGTTGTGATACACTAAGCTTTGTAATGATCTGAAACTGTAATTGTGAAACTAAGAATTGCATTGATTTTAGCCTGCAGGGTCTTCACCACTTATGGAATTGGCAAAACTGTTCATGTGTGGTGAGATGTGAAACTGTATTTGTTTTGCAATTCAATTTAGTAACATAGCAAAACAAATACTGGGAGCTTTTTATAAATATGTGAAGCATCGCTATCCCACTGGGCACAGACAGTTCAACTTCTAGTATTGATTAGAAGTTGGTTGAGTTGTCAACTAACGTGAATTCAATGTGAAATCAACAAATGTAAAAATAGAAATGTTGAAATTACGTGGAAACAACATTGATTCAACCAGTTTTTGCCCAGTGGGATTATTGTTATAGTAAAGAATGAGGGAATAACAAGCTTCCCGATCCTTTTATGAGGCTGCCAGCTACTGAAGTATTAACAGAGACGTGTGGGTTATGAAGTTAATAGACCTCTGTTATAAATGTTGCAGTAACTGTAACTCTGTGTATGTGATGCATTTAAAACATATTGTGTAATACGCTGTACTGCATTCTCAATGTAAATATGAACTAACAGATRTATTGTTATTGAAATGCCTGTTTTTTTGTTTCAGTAATTTTTTCCATTAAAAGATTCTGACAAATATCACTATGAATGCAGACAAATTAGAAAAATAAGACTTTTCAAACCTCAAGTCTAGCTTCTCTTTAAATATTAAACAAACTCTAACTCTCTTAAGAACAGTTTCTCTGACACAGATTAAACATAGTCCTGGATGAAAAAGCACGGTCAATAGAGTACCTCTTGATAGAGTTTTTAAGTCCAGGACTATGTTTAATCTGTGTCTGGGAAACTGCCCCACAGTGTTTTAGAATGAGCAAAAGAGGATGTAACTCCTCTTATCTTCAGTATGTGATTTATCAAGCAGGTTATTTTAGTGTTACTTTCATGTCACATATGCATATGTTGTTCCTGTCCTTGGGTAAGTCCCATCACCCTCTCTCATGACAAGGCGTAGGAATCATCCCAAGGTGGCGTAGGTATCAGCACCATCGAGAGCATCCTGACTGGTTGTATCACTGCCATGTATGGCNGAAGTTGGTTGAGTTGTCAACTAACGTGAATTCAATGTGAAATCAACAAATGTAAAAATAGAAATGTTGAAATTACGTGGAAACAACATTGATTCAACCAGTTTTTGCCCAGTGGGATTATTGTTATAGTAAAGAATGAGGGAATAACAAGCTTCCCGATCCTTTTATGAGGCTGCCAGCTACTGAAGTATTAACAGAGACGTGTGGGTTATGAAGTTAATAGACCTCTGTTATAAATGTTGCAGTAACTGTAACTCTGTGTATGTGATGCATTTAAAACATATTGTGTAATACGCTGTACTGCATTCTCAATGTAAATATGAACTAACAGATRTATTGTTATTGAAATGCCTGTTTTTTTGTTTCAGTAATTTTTTCCATTAAAAGATTCTGACAAATATCACTATGAATGCAGACAAATTAGAAAAATAAGACTTTTCAAACCTCAAGTCTAGCTTCTCTTTAAATATTAAACAAACTCTAACTCTCTTAAGAACAGTTTCTCTGACACAGATTAAACATAGTCCTGGATGAAAAAGCACGGTCAATAGAGTACCTCTTGATAGAGTTTTTAAGTCCAGGACTATGTTTAATCTGTGTCTGGGAAACTGCCCCACAGTGTTTTAGAATGAGCAAAAGAGGATGTAACTCCTCTTATCTTCAGTATGTGATTTATCAAGCAGGTTATTTTAGTGTTACTTTCATGTCACATATGCATATGTTGTTCCTGTCCTTGGGTAAGTCCCATCACCCTCTCTCATGACAAGGCGTAGGAATCATCCCAAGGTGGCGTAGGTATCAGCACCATCGAGAGCATCCTGACTGGTTGTATCACTGCCATGTATGGCRACYGCTCGGCCTCCGACCACAAGGCACTACAGAGGGTAGTGCGAACGGCCCAGTACATCACTGGRGCYAAGCTTCCTGCCATCCAGGACCTCTATACCAGGCRGTGTCAGAGGAAGGCCCTAAAAAGTGTCAAAGACTCCAGCMACCCTAGTMATAGACYGTTCTCYCTGCTACCRCMCGRCAAGCGSTACCGGAGCGCYAAGTCKWGGTCCAAGATGCTCCTAAACAGCTTCTACCTTCAAGCCATAAGACTCCTGAACATCTAATCAAATGGCTACCTAGACTWTTTGCATTGCCCCCGCCTTTACACCGCTGCTACTCTCTTATCTATGCATAGTCACTTTAATAACTTTACCTACATGTACATACTACCTCACATTGACTCTGTATCGGTATTCCCCGTATATAGTCTCGCTATTGTTATTTTACTGCTGCTCTTTAATTACTTGTTACTTTTATCTCTTATTCTTTTCTGTATTTTTTAAAACTGCATTGTTGGTTAGGAGCTCGTAAGTAAGCATGTGACTAATAAAATGTTATGTGATTTGAAGTTGGCGTAGGAATTATCCCAAGGTGGCGTAGGTATCATCTCTTGTCATGTAGGCGGGGCACAGGTCGCTGTAGGCTTGGTTGGTTTCACCACAGTTCATGTAGACTTCTCCCTCAYCCCCAGCCTGGGCCTGACTCCTCCCCCTAGTGGTGACAGCAGACACATGATCAGCATAGTGATCAGCACAGCGATCAGCCTAGCGATCCGCATAGCGATCAGCCTAGCGATCAACATAGCATTATGCTGATTACTAATTATAATCTCATACACAGGGGACCAGGAGACACGTTAAACCCCCAGCCTGGGCCTGACTCCTCCCCCTAGTGGTGACAGCAGACACATGATCAGCATAGTGATCAGCACAGCGATCAGCCTAGCGATCCGCATAGCGATCAGCCTAGCGATCAACATAGCATTATGCTGATTACTAATTATAATCTCATACACAGGAAGAAAAATGTAAAACACACAAATGATTTGTTCATCATGCTCTTACTTTGGTGCTTTTGCAGGTCCAGTAAATCCTGGAAGTACATGGAAAATACATCACAGTAAATCAAACCAACACTCACAATGTCTGAATGAACATTGTAAGCTTTTCAGAAACCTACTATAGACCTATATTTTGATCATTTAGGAATGAACTGCAAAAATCTCTGAAGCTGGAGTCATATCTCCCTCACTAGCTTTAAACACCAGCTGTCAGATCATCTCACAGATCACTGCACCTGTACATATGGATGTGAGGACTAAAAAGTCAAACCCCCAGAAAGATACAATATGTCTAGACTACCCCCTTGTTAAACATTCTGTTTCTTCTAATCAGCGCATATACTAACGGTGCCCCCCCCCCGGTCTATAATTTACATCGACACCCCCAAGGTGCTACCCGCTAAGGTGCTGATGAAGCATAAATGCAAACTACTGGCAGACAGAATGTGGTCTCGCCACCCCTCCTTGGTACTGCCAGGCCATTTTTTTAGGCATAGAGGAAATGTCGCCCAAAAGAAAAACGCACCCCATGCCTTGTAACTAATTCCGTATATCTCTCTTTTGACCAAGAGGCGAACGAGTCTAGTGAAACAGACCACTTTCCCACTCTGTTAGCACCGCTTTTAAGCGACACTACAACCCCACAGGCCAAACCAGCCCCGAATAGTTACGGACTGAACTTATTTAAAAGATAATCTGTGAAATCCAGCCTAATGGAGCCTTTCTGTGAAGGTAGTTTAGTGAAAAAAATATTATTAATGTATAACAATATATTTGTTTTATAGACATTCCAACATATAACACAATATTGAGATCACTAAAAAATGGTAATATGCATATTTTTTCTTCTAGATTTACCTTTTTATTTTTCTTCTAAATTTTCAAGAAACTACAGGCACATTACACTAATATGGGTAAATTACAATATCCGTTTTTAACAAAACTCTTTTTTATAATCTAAATGTATGTGTTGTGCAAGTATTTTTATCTCAGTCCACGAATGGAACAAACTATCATTGAACCATGATAACGTGAGTTACCAACGATATACAGCTATTAGTTTTCAGAGAAATATAACTTGTTTTCTATCACTTCTAGCATATTTATTTTGACACCATTTCATGAAAGCATCAACACTTCCGGGAAAACATAATTTTTGTTCCCCCACAACGTAGACCAGTTTATCACAATACCCATATGTGTGGATTTATGTCTGGATTTAAGTACTAGCTAGCAGAGCATACCTATAAGCAAAAAAGCAAGGGGATGACAGTTTGAGAAAATATTGCATATACACTTTTTAGTATCTCAATAATTGTGTTATAATGGTTGAATGTCTAATAAACAAATATACTTGTATACATTAATAATATTATTTTGTCAGAATTCATGCCGTTGGATTACAGTTTGTGTACTCCTTCGTTGCCCTTTTTGATCGTGCTCTATCTGAACTACATTATGCTTTTCATTTATTTTGCATCAAATCTTTATTGAACCTTCAACTTATTATAGAATACGTGTAAAACTAAGTATATGTGTTTTCTCGATAACTATTGTTATTGTTTATTATTATTAATTTATTTATTTATTTTATTTTTTCCTTGGGTCAACTATATCTATTTTGCCAATTTGGATTGATCCCCTCTACCACACGGAACCCACTACACCGGAACCCACTAACCTACCGACCGGAAACGCACTGAGGTATCTACAAACGACCCCCCATTCCTATGCTGCTACCGATAGCCATATACCCGGCCAGCTGGTCTGGAATCGCCACGACCCCAACCAACCTCTACTCATCACGTGGACCCTTTGATCACTCGATTAAGATTGCCTCTCCTTAATGAACTATGCTTGTCCATGCTGTTCTGGTTAGTGTTTTATTGGCTTAAATTTTCACACTGTAGAGATTCCTAGCCCTGCTCTCTATACCATATCCAAGACCTCTTCAGTTTCCCCAACCACATATGCGATGAACAATCACCTGAGTTTCAATGATGGTTTCCCTAGAGGACAATATCTCTCTCATCATCACTCAATACCTAGGTTTACCTTCCACTGTATTCACAATCCTACCATACCTTTTGTCCTGTAACATCCTTTAAACTATTTTTATCCGCCCCCAGAAACCTCCTTTTACTGCTCTGCTTCTAGTAGCTCTAGGCGAGCAATTCTGCTAGCTTTTAGCGTTCCCCTTATCAATACTCCTACTCTGGTTCCTCTGGTGTGTAGAGGTGAATCCCAGGCCTGCAGTACCTGGCTTCCACTCCTAATTCCCCAGGCGCTCTCTTTTTGATGACTTCTGTAACCGTAAATAGCCTTGGCTTCATGCATGTTAACCATTAAGAAGCCTCCTCCTAAGTTTCGTTTTGGTTCACATTGCTTTAGCACACTCTGCCAACCGGATGTTTAGCCGTGCTGAAACCTGCTTAGAAAGACCCAACAAAATTCAGAACATTTTCATCCCAAATTAACAAGATTTTCAGACAAGATAGAACGGCCAAGGGGGACGGGTGTTGCAAATCTACTGCAAAAGACTGCCTGCAGAGTTCATGTTATCTTCCAGGTCTGTTCCCAAACAATTTGACCCTTCTACCTTTTAAAAATCCACCTCTCTAAAAACAAGTCTCTCACCGTTGCGCCGCCTGACTATAGACCACCTCTCTGCCCCCCAGCTGTGCTTGGACACTATATGTGAACTGATTGCCCCCCATCCTATTCAGAGCTCCGTGCTGCTGGTCGACCTAAAATTTGAACATGCTCACCACCCCAGCCACCTACAATCTAAGCTGAATGCCTTCAATCTCACACAATTATCAATAACCTACCAGGTAACACCCCAATTCCCGTAAACACAGGGTACCCTCCATAGATATCATCCTAACTAAACTTGCCCTCACAAATACACTCTGCTGTTTTCAACAAGATCTCAGCGATCATGCCTCATTGCCTGCATCCGTAATGGGTCGCGGTCAATACGACCTCCACTCATCACTGTCAATACGCTCCTGAAACACTTCAGCGAGCAGCCTTTCTAATCGACCTGGCCGGGGTATCCTGGAGGATATTGATCTCATCCCGCAGTAGAGGATGCCTGGTCATTTTTTAAAATGCCTTCCTCACTATCTTGAATAAGCATGCCCATTCAAGAAATTTAGACTCGGAACAGATATAGCCCTTGGTTCTCTCTCCTGACCTGCTGCCCTTACCACAGAAAAACATCCCTATGGCGTTCCTGCATTAGCATCCGAAAGCCCCGTGAATATGCAACTTTCAGGGAGCCAGAACACCAATATACACAGCAGTTAGAACAGCCAAGGCTAAGCTTTTTTTTCAAGCAAGAAATTTGCTTCCTGCAACACAAAATTCAAAAAGTTCTGGGACACCCGTAAAAGTCCATGGAAATAAGAACACCTTCCTCCCAGCTTCAACCGCTCTGAAGATAGGAAACACTGTCACCACCAGAAAATCCACTATAATTGAGAATTTCAATAAGCATTTTTTCTACGGCTGGCATGCTTTCCCCCACCTGGCTACCCCTACCCCGGACACCAGCACTGCCCCTCCCCCTCATGCTACTCCGCCCAAGCCTCCCATTTCTCCTTTCTCCCAAATCCAGTCAGCTTGATGTTCAATGAGCTGCAAAATCTGGACCCTTACAAATCAGCCGGGCTAGATAATCTGGACCCTTTTCTTTCTAAAAACTATCTGCTGAAATTGTTGCCACCCCTATTACTAGCCTCTCAACCTCTCTTTCGTTTCGTCTGAGTCCCCAAAGAATTTGGAAAGCAGCTGCGGTTATCCCCTCTTCAAAGGGGGGGATCAACCCTTGACCACTAACTGCTACAGAACCTAATCTAATCCTAAACCCTGACACTTTTCTAAGGTCTTCGAAAGCCAGTTCACAAAACAGATTACCGCCATTTCGACTCCCACGCACACCTTCTCCGCAATGCAATCTGGTTTCAGAGCTGGTCATGGTGCAACTCAGCCACGCTCAAGGTCAATAAACGATATTCGTAACCGCCATCGATAGAAACAATACTGTGCAGCCGTATTCATTGACCTGGCCAAGGCACTTTGACTCTGTCAATCACCCATCCTCATTGGCAGACTCGACAAGCCTTGGTTTCTCTAATGATTTGCCTCGCCTGGTTTCACCAAATACCTTTCTGATCGAGTTCAGTGTGTCAAATCGGAGGGTCTGTTTGCGGGCCTCTGGCAGTCTCTATGGGGTTGCCCACAGGGTTCAATTCTTGGACCGACTCTCTTCTCTGTTTAACATCAAGAATGTCGCTCTGCTAGCTGGTGATTCTCTGATCCACTCTACGCAGACGACACTATTCTTGTATACCTCTGGCCCTTCTTTTTGACACTGTGTTAACAACCCTCCAGGCGAGCTTCAATCCATAAACAACTCTCCTTCCGTGGCCTCCAACTGCTCTTAAATACAAGTAAACCAAAATGCATGCCTCCTTCAACCGATCGCTGCCTGCTCCTTGCCGCCCCCTTGTCCCAAACATCACTACTTTGGACGTCTGACTTAAGAATATGACAACTCCAAATACCTAGGTGTCTGGTTAGATCTGTAAACTCCTCCTTCCAGATCAGCATCAACATCTCCAATCCAAAGTCAAATCTAGAATTGGCTTCTATCCGCAACAAAGCATCCTTTACTCAATGCCTTGCCAAAATACACTTGTAAAACTGACCATTCCTACCGAACCTCGACTTCGGTGATGTCATTTACAAAAAATACCTCCAAAACCCTATCATAAATTGGGATGCGTCTATCAAGTGCCACGTTTTTGTGCACCAAGCCCCATATACTGACCCACACTGCGAACCTGTAACAACTATCGTTGGCTGGCCCTCGCTTCATACTCGTCGCCAAAACCCCCACTGGTTCCAGGTCATCCTACAAGCCCTGCCTAGGTAAAGTCCCCTTATCTCAGCTCGTGGGTACCATAGGCAGCACCTACCTGTAGCAACGCGCTCCAGCAGGTATATCTTCTCTAGTCACCCCAAACCAATTCTTCTTTTGGAACGCCTCTCCTTCCCAGTTCTCTGCTGCCCCAATGACGGAACGAACTAAGAGGGAAGGGGGTGTTGAAGGGTGGAAGCAGACAGACTACAATGCTGCTGGGTCATTATCCTAGCCAGGGGCGGGGCTGTTACTATAAACACTGACATAACTGTGCTGGGTTCTGCTCCGCTGAAAAACAAGTCAAAACAATTCAGCCTGGCTGAACTACTTAACTCTCCCTGCCTGCTGTGCTTCTGTCGTCCTAGTGGTTTTCCAACAGGAAGCTTTAACTGCAGTCCCTGACATCCCTTTGTGTCTCTAAATGAGTAGGGKTTTCTCGCATAAGTCCAGGAAGCTATTTGGCGTTGCCTTGGTGTTGGCTGTGTATGTTCCCCTGGGACGGGAAAATAATGAGTTGGTGAAAAARAGTTGAAAAACAAAATCCCCTATTCTAGCATCCACAAACATGCCATGAGAATGAACCGTTTGTTTCGTGATAACTATGAAATTAACGGGACTTTTATGATTTAAAATAACTTCCAGTCACGTACCTACCACAGTCAGGTTTAMTGTATTACTGTTGGACAGTGTTCCATTGTAATAACCTGAACACTTGTATTCTCCAGAGTCCTTAGTGGTGACAAATAGAGTCAGAARGTTGCTGTTAATGTTCATAGCTGTGGATGTGTTCTGGTTCACACGGTACCAGGTGTATTTSTTCACAACAAATGATCCCTCACAAAACATTTGGACGATCTGACCAGCAGGCATGACCGGCGCTCCAGTCTGGAAGATCAATCTGAGCCTTTGGCTCTCCTGGAGAAAAGCTGTCAAAAGAGACAGAGACAATGGTTAGAGAAGGCAATTAAAAAGCCCTGCTTGTAAATGGAACACTTACTATACGAAATGGACACTTTTAGCCTTAACTACACTGTACTCACCAACTGGTGACACAATGTATATTTTAATGGGTAGTGTTGGCAGATTMATTTGTTGTGATGACTGTAATCATTAAAAGGTCCAAATCCTAATTTGAGATCCATGCACTTCGACTTTTGCGTAAAGTATGTAAATGGAAGGTAAATGCAAAAAACATTGAGTTACGGGTGCAGATCTCCTGTTAGGATTCGGCCCTAATACAGTACATACTTAATATGAACCAATATACAGTAGAACATAATGAGAGGTCTTACCTGGTTTAACAAACAAACAGAGCAGAAGAAAAACAAGTTGCATGTTTAGTAGCTGTAGTTGTTTGATATGCGTTGACACCTGATACGATGACACTCTGGACCTGTATGTGTTGTGCTTTACTCTGTCTTAAAGTCCTGGTGGGGGAAGTTTAAAATGGGAAACAAAAGGGACAGGAACTTTGAGCTTCCCCCTGACTGTTAATCTGTTAACACATTTTCATCCTCAGGTTGAACTGGAACAATATTATTGCATGTCTATGGTTTAGATAACCTTTCTGTTTATATCTGTCCAAACAGCTTTGTTTCTCCACATCTCTACTATCTGCTCTCAATTATTTAGTAATAACTCACTCCAACTCAACTCACTCTAATCTCTTGAGGCCTCTGTGAGTCGCCATTTCATTCACCTCACAAAATAGCTTGGCCAACTTCAATCTCACCCTGAACTTTATTAGCTAGGCTCCATGTTATCTACTGACTCCAGAAATACTGAGAGCTAATGCCTAGCTCCCCTTCAGAAAGAGTGTACTCTATCTTGGGCTGGGGTAGAGGTTACATATAGGCTCCATCCCAGATTGCACCCAATTCCCTATAGAAATTATTCTTACCCCTTGACTTATTCCACATTTTGTTGTGTTCCAGCCTGAGTTCAAAATTGATTAAATATATGTTTTTCCTCACCCATTTACACGGAAGTGATCACGTGCTTGTGCCCATATATGGGCATCATGTTCCTGTTCTCACGCCTTAAACTGTATGTACTAAATATTTTGAATTAAATAAAAAAAATTAAAAGCGTATCTCACATTTTAACGAAGGGGTTCTGTCTTTTCGCTCTATCACCAAAGTATGTCACGGAGACAAAAACTTTTGGAAAAGACGGGAGCGTGCGCGTCGGTGTATGCGTGGGCGGGCGTGTATGTGTGTGTGTGTGTTTCAAAAACAAAAGGGGAGGGGTGTGTGTTCAACAATGCCCTGGCATCTGCACTCAAGGCTCTCTCTCTCTCTCTCTGCATGGTTTGTTTGAAACCAAGGTTTGCACTATCATGCAAACGGTAYGTACAGATATCTGCCTACCCCCCATCAAAAAGTGTGTCGGCGTCTCTTAAAATGGGCACTTTACGATTCATTAACACACAAGCCCTTTCAAATCCGAATTTATCTCACCCCCCAGTGGATGTGAGGACTAAAAAGTCAAACACCCCAGAAAGAATACAATATGTCTAGACCTGACCCCCCCTTGTTAAAACATTTGTTTCTTCTAATCAGCGCATATACTAACGGTGCCCCCCCCCCGGTCTATAAATTTACATCGGACACCCCCAAGGTGCTACCCCTAAGGTGCTATGAAGCATAATGCAACTACTGGCAGACAGAATGTGTCTCGACACCCCCTCCTGGTACTCCAGGCCCATTTTTTAGCATAGAGGATGTCGCCCAAAGAAAAACGTCAACCCCATGCCTTGTAACTAATTCCGTACTATCTCTCCTTTTGAGCCAAGACGGCGAACGAGTCTAGTGAAACAGACACTTTCCCACTCTGTTAGCACCGCTTTAGCGACAACTACAAACCCCACAGGCCAACAGCCCCGAATAGTTATCGGACTGAACTTATTTAAAAGATAATCTGTGAATCCAGCCTAATGGAGCTTTCTGAAGGTGAGTTAGTGAAAAAATATTATTAATGTATACAATATATTTGTTTATTAGACATTCCAACATATAACACAATATTGAGATACTAAAAAATGTATATGCAAT
Organism: Salvelinus sp. IW2-2015; assembly: GCF_002910315.2. NCBI lineage: Eukaryota > Metazoa > Chordata > Actinopteri > Salmoniformes > Salmonidae > Salvelinus > Salvelinus sp. IW2-2015. The sequence goes on from NC_036849.1 coordinate 29,824,293, forward strand.
ATTTTCTCTAGATTACCTTTTTATTTTCTCTAATTTCAAGAACTACAGGCAATTACACTAATAYGGGTAAATTACATATCGTTTTTACAACTCTTTTTATAATCTAAATGTATGTGTTGTGCAAAGTATTTTTATTCTCAGTCCACAGAATGGAACACCTATCATTGAACCATGATAACGTGAGTTACCAACGATATACACTATTAGTTTCAGGGAAATATATACTTGTTTCTATCACTTCTAGCATATTTATTTTGACCCCATTCATGAAAGCTCACACTTCCGGGAAAACATAATTTTGTTCCCCCACAACGTAGACCAGTTATAACAATCCCATATGTGTGGATTATGTCTGGATTTAGTACTAGCAGAGCATACCTATAAAGCAAAAAAGCAAGGGGATGACAGTTGAGAAAATATTGCATATACATTTTTTAGTATCTCAATATTGTGTTATATGTTGGAATGTCTAATAAACAAATATATTGTATACATTAATAATATTATTTTGTCAGAAATTCATGCCGTTGATACAGTTGTGTACTCTATCGYCTGCCCTTTTGATCGTGCTCTATCTGAACTACATTATGCTTTCATTATTTTGCATCAAATCTTTATTGACCTTCAATTATTATAGAATACGTGTAAAACTAAGTATATGTTGTTTTCTCGATAACTATTGTCGCACTTAGTTCGTTTTTTAGCGTCGTGTTTGTTTTTCTTCATTAAAAGAAGATGGCTTTCTTTCACGCTGCGCCTTGGTCCACTCATTCGTCATATAACGGTCGTGACAAGGTGTAGCAGGGATCGGACCAAACGCAGCGTGGTAGTGTCCATGTTTAATAGAATAAACTGAATAATACACAATACAAAATAAAAAGTGAAATTTAACCGAAACAGTCCCGTGTGGCAACAAACACTGACACAGGAAACAAACACCCACAAACAAGACAAAACAGGCTACCTAAATATGGTTCCCAATCAGAGACAATGACAAAACACCTGCCTCTGATTGAGAACCATATCAGACCAAACACAGAAATAGCAAAAACATAGAAATACAAACATAGACTGCCCACCCCAACTCACGCCCTGACATACTAAATAAAGACAAAAAAAGGAAATAAAGGTCAGAACGTGACAATACATGTCATTCTATACGGAAAACAGGTACATTCTGAAAGATTATGATGTTGATGTGATTTTAATTAATCTCTCAATTTAGGATAATACTGTTTATTTTAATACTTTCCTTAATTGTATTATTTATCTTGCCTCATACCAGGCTAATACACTACCAGCCATGCAAACAGCTAGGGAATTAACCCAGAAACGGTGTGTGTCTTTTTTGGATCAATAATTGATCAAGAATACCAATAGGCATGATATGACCTCAACCCTATTACGACATCATATAATGCACAGTCATATGCAAAACCATAAAACTCTGACAAAAACAATGAAAACCTTAACATGACTACATGCACTGCCATTATTTTAGTTACCATCCACCAATGGTTGAGTTTGGTACTTTTTCTATGTAGATGCACCGAGCCTCCAAGTGGCTGGAGACATACAACAAGCTAAATTAAAATGACCCATATAAAAAGTATGTGAAAAGATGGGGTCAAATGTAATTTTTATGTTTTGTTTTTGTTACAACCAACAGGTCTTCCTAACATTTGACATACCTAGTAAGCCTTACATCTTGAATGTATAAGGGCTCCCAAATATGGACCTGGAAACACTCGGAGGGGTGGGACCACAAGCCCTTCAAGTAATGATATATTGTAATTTAAAGCAACGACCCCTAATAAGAACACGGGACCCACGGCAATGCAGGAACCATATAGAATTAAAACAACAGTATCTTAATGGAAATATAATCTAATAAACAAATGTCTGCATAATGAAAGACATGAAAACTATATCCAACAATGATTTTCGATCTGTATAAAACGTTGATATTGTCAGTAAGGTCACTGAGACTAACAATTTTATTTTTTTTTTATTTAACCTTTATTTAACCAGGTAGCTGCAAATTGAGAACACGTTCTCATTTACAATTGCGACCTGGCCAAGATAAAGCAAAGCAGTTCGACACATACAACAACACATAGTTACACATGGAGTAAACCAAACATTAGTCAATAATACAGTGAAAAAAAAAATAAGTCTATATACAATGTGAGCAAGTGAGGTGAGATAAGGGAGGTGAAGGCAAACAAATATATGTATAAATAAATAAAAATATAAAAGCCATGGAGGCGAAGTGAGTACAACACGCAAGTAAAATAAAACTAAAAAAAAAACTAAAAAAACACTGGATGGTTGGTTTGCAGTGGAAGAAAGTGCAAAGTAGAGACAGAAATAATGGGGTGCAAAGGAGCAAATAAATTAATAAATAAATACAGTAGGTAAAGAGGTAGTTGTTTGGGCTAAATTGTAGATGGGTTATGTCAGGTGCAGTAATCTATGAGCTGCTCTGACAGCTGTGCTTAAAGCTAGTGAGGGAGATAGGTTGTTTCCAGTTTCAGAGATTTTTGTAGTTCGTTCCAGTCCATTGGCAGCAGAGAACTGGAAGGAGAGGCGTCAAAAGAAGAATTGGTTTTGGGGGTGACTAGAGAGATATACCTGCTGGAGCGCGTGCTACAGGTAGGTGCTGCTATGGTGACCAGCGAGCTGAGATTAAGGGGGCCTTTAACCTAGCAGGGTCTTGTAGATGACCTGGAACCAGGTGGGTTTTGGCGACGAGTATGAAGCGAGGGCAGCCAACGAGAGTGTACAGGTCGCAGTGGTGGGTAGTATATGGGCCTTGGTGCACAAAACGGATGACTGTGATAGACTGCATCCAATTTATTGAGTAGGGTTTTGGAGGCTATTTTGTAAATGACATCACCGAAGTCGAGGATTGGTAGGATGGTCAGTTTTACAAGGGTATGTTTGGCAGCATGAGTAAAGGATGCTTTGTTGCGGAATAGGAAGCCAATTCTAGATTTGACTTTGGATTGGAGATGTTTGATGTGAGTCTGGAAGGAGAGTTTACAGTCTAACCAGACACCTAGGTATTTGTAGTTGTCCACATATTTCTAAGTCAGAGCCGTCCAAAGTAGTGATGTTGGACAGGGCGGGCAAGGAGCAGGCAGCGATCGGTTGAAGAGCATGCATTTGGTTTTACTTGTATTTAAGAGCAGTTGGAGGCCACGGAAGGAGAGTTGTATGGCATTGAAGCTCGCCTGGAGGGTTGTTAACACAGTGCAAAAAGAAGGGCCAGAAGTATACAGAATAGTGTCGTCTGCGTAGAGGTGGATAGAGAATCACCAGCAGCAGAGCGACATCATTGATGTAAACAGAGAAGAGAGTCGGTCCAAGAATTGAACCCTGTGGCAACCCCCATAGGAGACTGCCAGAGGCCCGGGACAACAGACCCTCCGATTTGACACACTGAACTCGATCAGAGAGTAGTTGGTGAACCAGGCGAGGCAATCATTAGAGAAACCAAGGCTGTCGAGTCTGCCAATGAGGATGTGTGATTGACAGAGTCAAAGGCCTTGGCCAGGTCAATGAATACGGCTGCACAGTATGTTTCCATCGATGGCGGTTACGATATCGTTTATGACCTTGAGCGTGGCTGATGGTGCACACATGACCAGCTCTGAAACCAGATTGCATTGCGGAGAAGGTTGTGGGGATTCAAATGGTCGGTAATCCTGTTTGTTGACTTGGCTTTCGAAGACCTTAGAAAGGCAGGGTAGGATAGATATAGGTCTGTAGCAGTTAGGGTCAAGGGTGTCCCCCCCTTTGAAGAGGGGATAACCGCGCTGCTTTCCAATCTTTGGGGATCTCAGACGACACGAAAGAGAGGTTGAAGAGGCTAGTAATAGGGGTGGCAACAATTTCAGCAGATAGTTTTAGAAAGAAAGGGTCCAGATTATCTAGCCCGGCTGATTTGTAAGGTCCAGATTTTGCAGCTCATTTAGAACATCAGCTGACTGTATTTGGGAGAAAGAGAAATGGGAAGGCTTGGGCGAGTAGAGAGGGGAGGGCAGTGCTGTTGTCCGGGGTAGGGGTAGCCAGGTGAAAGCATGGCCAGCCGTAGAAAAAATGCTTATTGAAATTCTCAATTATAGTGGTTTGTCGGTGGTGACAGTGTTCCTATCTTCAGAGCGGTTGAAGCTGGGAGGAGGTGTTCTTATTCTCCATGGACTTTACGGTGTCCCAGAACTTTTTGAATTTGTGTTGCAGGAAGCAAATTTCTGCTTGAAACAGCTAGCTTGCTGTTCTAACTGCCTGTGTATATTGGTTTCTGGCTTCCCTGAAAGTTGCATATCACGGGGCTGTTCGATGCTAATGCAGAACGCCATAGGATGTTTTTCTGTTGGTTAAGGGCAGTCAGGTCAGGAGAGAACCAAGGGCTATATCTGTTCCTGGTTCTAAATTTCTTGAATGGGCACTAGCTTATTCAAAGATAGTGAGGAAGGCATTTTTAAAAAAATGACCAGGCATCCTCTACTGACGGGATGAGATCAATATCCTTCCAGGATACCCCGGCCAGGTCGATTAGAAAGGCCTGCTCGCTGAAGTGTTTCAGGGAGCGTTTGACAGTGATGAGTGGAGGTCGTTTGACCGCTGACCCATTACGGATGCAGGCAATGAGGCAGT
>NC_036849.1:29828979-29846870 GCF_002910315.2 Salvelinus sp. IW2-2015
TTAACCTTTATTTAACCAGGTAGGCAAATTGAGAGAACACGTTCTCATTTACAATTGCGACCTGGCCAAGATAAAGCAAAGCAGTTCGACACATACAACAACACATAGTTACACATGGAGTAAAACAAACATATAGTCAATAATACAGTGAAAAAAAAATAAGTCTAATATACATGTGAGCAAGTGAGTGAGATAAGGGAGTGAAGGCAAACAAATATATGTATAAATAAATAAAAATATAAAAGGCCATGGAGGCGAAGTGAGTACAACACAGCAAGTAAAATAAAAACTAAAAAAAAACTAAAAAAACACTGGAATGGTTGGTTTGCAGTGGAAGAAAGTGCAAAGTAGAGACAGAAATAATGGGGTGCAAAGGAGCAAAATAAATTAATAAATAAATACAGTAGGTAAAGAGGTAGTTGTTTGGGCTAAATTGTAGATGGGTTATGTACAGGTGCAGTAATCTATGAGCTGCTCTGACAGCTGTGCTTAAAGCTAGTGAGGGAGATAGGTTTTCAGTTTCAGAGATTTTTGTAGTTCGTTCCAGTCATTGGGCAGCAGAGAACTGGAAGGAGAGGCGTCCAAAAGAAGAATTGGTTTGGGGGTGACTAGAGAGATATACCTGCTGGAGCGCGTGCCTACAGGTAGGTGCTGCTATGGTGACCAGCGAGCTGAGATTAAGGGGGACTTTACCTAGCAGGGCTTGTAGATGACCTGGAACCAGTGGGGGTTTGGCGACGAGTATGAAGCGAGGGCCACCAACGAAGTGTTACAGGTCGCAGTGGTGGGTAGTATATGGGGCTTGGTGCCAAAACGGTGGCACTGTGATAGACTGCATCCAATTTATTGAGTAGGGTTTTGGAGTATTTTGTAAATGACATCACCGAAGTCGGAGGATTGGTAGGAATGGTCAGTTTTACAGGTATTTTGGCAGCATGAGTAAAGGATGCTTTGTTGCGGAATAGGAAGCCAATTCTAGATTTGACTTTGGATTGGAGATGTTTGATGTGAGTCTGGAAGGAGGAGTTTACAGTCTAACCAGACACCTAGGTATTTGGAGTTGTCCACATATTCTTAAGTCAGACCGTCCAAAGTAGTGATGTTTGGGACAGGGGGCGGCAGGAGCAGGCAGCGATCGGTTGAAGAGCATGCATTTTGGTTTTACTTGTATTTAAGAGCAGTTGGAGGCCACGGAAGGAGAGTTGTTATGGATTGAAGCTTCGCCTGGAGGGTTGTTAACACAGTGTCAAAAAGAAGGGCCAGAGGTATACAGAATAGTGTCGTCTGCGTAGAGTGGATAGAGAATCACCAGCAGCAGAGCGACATCATTGATGTAAACAGAGAAGAGAGTCGGTCCAAGAATTGAACCCTGTGGGCACCCCATAGAGACTGCCAGAGGCCCGCACAACAGACCCTCCGATTTGACACACTGAACTCGATCAGAAAGTATTTGGTGAACCAGGCGAGGCAATCATTAGAGAAACCAAGGCTGTCGAGTCTGCCAATGAGGATGTGGTGATTGACAGAGTCAAAGGCCTTGGCCAGGTCAATGAATACGGCTGCACAGTATGTTTCTATCGATGGCGGTTACGATATCGTTTATGACCTTGAGCGTGGCTGAGTGCACCATGACCAGCTCTGAAACCAGATTGCATTGCGGAGAAGGTGTGGTGGGATTCGAAATGGCGGTAATCTGTTTTGTGACTTGGCTTTCGAAGACCTTAGAAAGGCAGGGTAGGATAGATATAGGTCTGTAGCAGTTAGGGTCAAGGGTGTCCCCCCCTTTGAAGAGGGGATAACCGCAGCTGCTTTCCAATCTTTGGGGATCTCAGACGAACGAAAGAGAGGTTGAAGAGGCTAGTAATAGGGGTGGCAACAATTTCAGCAGATAGTTTTAGAAAGAAAGGGTCCAGATTATCTAGCCCGGCTGATTTGTAAGGGTCCAGATTTTGCAGCTCATTTAGAACATCAGCTGACTGGATTTGGGAGAAAGGAGAAATGGGAGGCTTGGCGGAGTAGCATGAGGGGAGGGCAGTGCTGTGTCCGGGGTAGGGGTAGCCAGGTGGAAAGCATGCCAGCCGTAGAAAAAATGCTTATTGAAATTCTCAATTATAGTGGATTTGTCGGTGGTGACAGTGTTTCCTATCTTCAGAGCGGTTGAAAGCTGGGAGGAGGTGTTCTTATTCTCCATGGACTTTACGGTGTCCCAGAACTTTTTTGAATTTGTGTTGCAGGAAGCAAATTTCTGCTTGAAAAAGCTAGCCTTGGCTGTTCTAACTGCTGTGTATATTTTTCTGGCTCCCTGAAAGTTGCATATCACGGGGCTGTTCGGATGCTAATGCAGAACGCCATAGGATGTTTTTCTGTGGTAAGGGCAGTCAGGTCAGGAGAGAACCAAGGGCTATATCTGTTCCTGGTTCTAAATTTCTTGAATGGGCATGCTTATTCAAGATAGTGAGGAAGGCATTTTTAAAAAAATGACCAGGCATCCTCTACTGACGGGATGAGATCAATATCCTCCAGGATACCCCGGCCAGGTCGATTAGAAAGGCCTGCTCGCTGAAGTGTTTCAGGGAGCGTTTGACAGTGATGAGTGGAGGTCGTTTGACCGCTGACCCATTACGGATGCAGGCAATGAGGCAGTGATCGCTGAGATCTTGGTTGAAAACAGCAGAGTGTATTTGGAGGGCAAGTTTGTTAGGATGATATCTATGGAGGGTACCCGTGTTTACGGAATTGGGGTGTACCTGGTAGGTTCATTGATAATTTGTGTGAGATTGAGGCATCAAGCTTAGATTGTAGGTGGCTGGGGTGTGAGCATGTTCAAATTTAGGTCGCCTAGCAGCACGGAGCTCTGAAGATAGATGGGGGGCAATCAGTTCACATATAGTGTCCAGAGCACAGCTGGGGGCAGAGAGGTGGTCTATAGCAGGCGCGCAACGGTGAGAGACTTGTTTTTAGAGAGGTGGATTTTTAAAAGTAGAAGGTCAAATTGTTTGGGAACAGACCTGGATAGTATAACAGAACTCTGCAGGCAGTCTTTGCAGTAGATTGCAACACCGCCCCCTTTGGCCGTTCTATCTTGTCTGAAAATCTTGTTAATTGGGATGAAAATGTCTGAATTTTGTTGGGTCTTTCTAAGCCAGGTTCAGACACGGCTAAAACATCCGGGTTGGCAGAGTGTGCTAAAGCAGTGAACAAAACAAACTTAGGGAGGAGGCTTCTAATGTTAACATGCATGAAGCCAAGGCTATTACGGTTACAGAAGTCATCAAAAGAGAGCGCCTGGGGAATAGGAGTGGAGCCAGGTACTGCAGGGCCTGGATTCACCTCTACATCACCAGAGGAACAGAGAGGAGTAGGATAAGGGAACGGCTAAAAGCTATGAGAATTGTCGCCTAGAGCTACTAGAAGCAGAGAGTAAAAGGAGGTTTCTGGGGGCGATAAAAATAGTTTAAAGGATGTACAGACAAAGGTATGGTAGGATGTGAATACAGTGGAGGTAAACCTAGGTATTGAGTGATGATGAGAGAGATATTGTCTCTAGAAACATCATTGAAACCAGGTGATGTCATCGCATATGTGGTGGTGGAACTGAGAGGTTGGATATGGTATAGAGAGCAGGGCTAGAATCTCTACAGTGAAATAAGCCAATAAACACTAACCAGAACAGCAATGGACAAGGCATATTTACATTAAGGAGAGGCATGCTAATCGAGTGATCAATAAGGGTCCACGGATGAGTAGAGGTTGGTTGGGGTCGTGGCGATCCAGACAGCTGGCCGGGTATATGGCTATCGGTAGCAGCATAGGAATGGGGGTCTGTTTGTAGATACCTCGTGCGTTTCCGTCGGTAGGTTAGTGGGGTTCCGTGTAGTGGGGTTCCGTGTGGTAGAGGGGATCAATCCAAATTGGCAAAATAGATATAGTGACCCAAGGAAAAATAAAATAAATAAATAAATAATAATAATAAACAATAACACATGCAACATAGAACATAGACAATTACCCACAATCACCTAAAGCCTATGGCTGCCTTAAATATGGCTCCCAATCAGAGACAACAATAAACAGCTGTCTCTGATTGAGAACCAAACCAGGCAACCATAGACTTTCCTAAACCTCTCTACTGAACACACCCCCATACACTATACAAAACCCCCTAAACAATACACACACCCTAAACTAGACAAAACACACAAACATCCCATGTCACACCCTGACCTAACTAAACTAATAAAGAAAATCAATATAACAGAGGCCAGGGTGTGACACACCTCCTCTTCAGACGAAGAGGAGGAAATCTGCCGTTACATGTATACATATTATATTACAGCTTTTTGTGTTTTGTCTTAGTGGTTTTTCTTTAGTAAATAGGAAACTCAACAGTGTGTTAGTCCGAGAAACATTATTTAGATGGTTGTTTAATTGTTGTTGAAAGCTTGAAATGTACACAATGAGAAGTGATATTGTAACAACAGTTTTAACGTTGGTAATTGTATCAAATATATATCTTTGCATGTTTGAACAACAGCTCCTTCAAAATGTTTTCATCACTGCCTGGTAAACACATTCTTGTAAGTTGTCTACGTTGACATTTCTGGGTATGTCACGCATGTAACATAATAATACTAAAGATTATGATAATAATGTTATATTATTTTTTATAATAATACAAATCTRTCAACCAAATGTATTTCTGAAAACCCCTTTTTGCATCTTCAATAGTTGTCACAATGTGTTTAACAGATACCCCGGCTATAGAATCTAAGACCTATTATGCCTATGCCTTAGCACAGCCTCTTGGAAACACGCCCTAGAAGTCATAAACCTAGGAACAAAAATATAGAGGTACCATGCTCTAAGTGGACATTTAAGAGCACATGTGCCCCTTATTTTTGTTCTAGATGTTCCAACGTTCGTAGATGATCCTCAGGGTCATATAACAATCAGGGTTGCTGTAGAGTGGGCATAAGTTCAACACTCAGGAGTCAATAATCATACTTTCTAGTCTGAGAGGTCTGATTTATTAACCGGGTCAAGTAGACCCTAAGAGGGCAGAAGCTATTGTTTACAAACAGTATGAATAAAGACAATGGTTCATTGTATAAATAGCCTTCATTTTTWAAAACATACAGGTAAATGCCTAGAATTAATACCTCTCATTCTTAGATAATATATATCTATATACATACATCACCTTGAATGTTCAACTCCCCTTCAAAAAGTTCCATGAGGAAGGAAGGATTCAYCGATTATCGTYGTATCTGTCCTGGGCTGCTGGCTGGTGTTTGGAGTTAGGGTAAGGCCGTTAGTACAAAACCCTAGAATTGCATCTGTTTCATCTGCTCTTCCGAAGTCGTTCAGAGTCCCTAATGCTGCATGTACCCCTGTTTGTTGGCTGTCCGCTGTAAACACAAAAAAATAGCTTTTATAATAGGGTCACTTTTTGTTTTTAAATGTATAAATATTATTATGGATTTTATTTATTTTTTGGACTTACGTCGAAAAATAGTGTGTTGGTGAAGGGCTACGTAAAGGACCGGGCGCAGTTTGCTTCTGAGAATCGCCGTCTAACGCTGTCGGTTCCCAATCAATTATGCCCGGTAGCCTCTGGGTATCATACCAACGTTAGATAATGTTAACCTGTATTTATACGAAATAGATACATTTTAACTTATAAGAATACGTCCATTTGACATATTGCCTAAAAAATATATTTAAAAATAATAAAAATAATTTAAAAAATCATTGTCCATCCGTTTCTGAATATCTGTAAAAATCGTTGTCTTCCTGTTTTAGAATATCATGACTGAATGTTGTTTCTGTCTCAGAGTTGTCCTTAACCTGTTTTCTGCCCATTTCAAACAACCGCAAATCAGCGACCTCCGAAATGTCATTTAAAGCGGTGAAATCTTCCCGAATTCATTGTTTTACTCTCTATGTTCCGGGGTACCCCTTCCGTTTCGACCATGTCCTCCAGAGGTGTAGGGGGTTCGATGTCGGTTGTACATTTTATCATAAAAGATACATACAGTTGACATATAGATATCTCGTAAAATTCTGTGTCCSCCCGTTGCTCCTCGGAATTCCATTCTAACGAAGGCTGTTCCATAGCATTTATCCCCGGGTGCAGTTGGCTTAATGTCTGATATCCTGCGAACGTTAGATAATATTAACATGTTATCCTATATACATTTTTAACTTATAAGAATACGTGCATTGCCCCACGTTTAAAACACATATAACTCATGTTTAATATTACAATAATATCATTAATGTTCAAACAATTCCAAACAACATCCAAATCTAATATATATTTTTCACTAACTCACCTTCAGAAAGCTCCATTAGGCTGGATTCACAGATGCTCTTTTAAATGTTCAGTCCGATAACTATTCGGGGCTGTTGGCCTGTGGGGTTTGTAGTTGTCGCTAAAGCGGTGCTAACAGAGTGGGAAAGTGTCTGTTTCACTAGACTCGTTCGCCGTCTTGGCTTCAAAAGGAGAAATAGTACTGAATTAGTTTACAAGGCATGGGGTGACGTTTTTTCTTTTGGCCATCCTCTATGCTAAAAAATGGGCCTGGAGTACCAGGAGGGGGTGTCGAGACACATTCTGTCTSCCAGTATTGCATTTATGCTTCATAGCACCTTAGGGGTAGCACCTTGGGGGGTGTCCGATGTAAATTTATAGACCGGGGTGGGGGCACCGTTAGTATATGCGCTGATTAGAAATAACAATGTTTTAACAAGGGGGGTCAGTCTAGACATATTGTATTATTTCTGAGGTGTTTGACTTTTTAGCCCCCACATCCTTTGATGGGGGGTAGGCAGATATCTGTACATACCGATTGCATGATAGTACAAACCTTGGTTTTAAATGAACCATGCAGAGAGAGAGAGAGCCTTGAGTGCAGATGCCAGGGCATTGTTGAACACACACCCCTCCCCTTTTGTTTTTGAAACACACACACACATACACGCCCGCACACGCATACACCGACGCGCACGCTCCCGTCTTTTCCKAAAGTTTTTGTCTCCGTGACATACTTTGGTGATAGAGCGAAAAGACAGAACCCCTTCGTTAAAATGTGAGATACTGCTTTTAAAACAATTTTATTTAATTCCAAATATTTAGTACATACAGTTTAAAGCATGTTATTTTCACACTCACTCTAAGGCGTGAGAACAGGAACAGGATGCCCATATATGGGCATAAGCACGTGACCACTTCCCGACAGGATGTCCTGACCGGATGCCCAACTATGGGCATGCACACGTCATCCGGACATAGGGTCATAAATCAAACGTTTGACGTGTGCCGTCTACTTTATTCTCTCTGGTGACTTGTTAAGCAAATGTTTACTCCTGAACTTATTAAGGCTTGCCGTAACTAAGGGATTGAATACTTATTGACTCAAGACATTTCAGCTTTTCATTTTTTATACATTTTTGAAGAACATTTAAAAAAACATGATTCCACTTCAATGTCATGTGGTATTGTATGTAGGCCAGTGACAAAACAAATATATTTAATCAATTTGAAATACAGGCTTTACACAACAACACGTGGAAAAAGCCAAGGGGGGGTGTGAAAGTAATGCACCAGATAGGGAAAAGGGTGCCATTTGGAACACAGACAATAGACTATGACAGGTGACCGGGGCTCTGGGGGATGTTTAATGCATCCTCTCTCCGTTGACGTTGGGTTCACTGTCGGTACTCTGCAGGAATTATGACACATGGAAAATAACTATTTTCTGGATTAGTCTTGGCTTTAGAGACTTCCTGACATTGTGTTATAAGGAAAAGTTTATTTAGTTTTTCAGCTAAACCTCACAGTATGAGAGCAGGCTGTCCTCTGTAGGGCACCTTGTTCTCTATACAGTTCTCTATCTTTTTGACCAGGTCATGGGCTCTGGTCCAAACTAGTGCACTATATAGAGAATATAGGTGGCATTTGGGATGTGGCCTACAGTGCCTTGCAAAACTATTCATCCCCCTTGGCGTTTTTCTTATTTTGTTGCATGACAACCTGTAATTTAAATTGATTTTCATGTAATGGACATACACAAAATAGTCCAAATTGGTGAAGTGAAAAAAAAAAAATAAAACTGTAAAGTGGTGCGTGCATATGTATTCAACCCGTTTGCTATGAAGCCCCTAAATAAGATGTGGTGCAACCAATTACCTTCAGAAGTCACATAATTAGTTAAATAAAGTCCACCTGTGTAAAATCTAAGTGTCACATGATCTGTCACATGATCTCAGTATATATACACCTGTTCTGAAAGGCCCCAGAGTCTGCAACACACTAAGCAAGGGGCACCACCAAGCAAGCGGCACCATGAAGACCAGGAGCTCTCCAAAGTTGTGGAGAATTACAGATCAGGGTTGGGTTATAAAAATAGCTGAAACTTTGAACATCCCACGGAGCACATTAAATCCATTATTAAAGAAATGGAAAGAATATGGCACCACAACAAACCTCCCAAAGGAGGCCGCCCACCAAAGCTCATGGACCAGGCAAGGGGGCATTAATCAGAGAGGCAACAATACCAAAGATAACCCTGAACGAGCTGCAAAGCTCCACACGGAGATTGGAGTATCTGTATGTAGGACCACTTTAAGCCGCACACTCCACAGAGCTGGGCTTTACGGAAGAGTGGCCAGAAAAAAGCTTTTGCTTAAAGAAAACAATAAGCAAACATGTTTGGTGTTCGCCAAAAGGCATGTGGGAGACTCCCCAAAAATATGGAAGAAGATACTCTGGTCAGATGAGACTAAAATTGAGCTTTTTGGCCATCAAGGAAATGCTAAGTCTGGCGCAAACCCAACACCTCTCATCACCCCGAGAACACCATCCTCACAGCATCTTGCTGTGGGGATGTTTTTCATCATCAGGGACTGGGAAACTGGTCAGAATTGAAGGAATGATGGATGGTGCTAAATACAGGGATGTTCTTGAGGGAAACCTGTTTCAGTCTTCCAGAGATTTGAGACTGGGACGGAGGTTCACCTTCCAGCAGGACAATGACCCTAAGCATACTGCTAAAGCAACACTCGAGTGAATTAAGGGGAAACATTTAAATGTCTTGGAATAGCCTAGTCAATGCCCAGACCTCAATCCAATTGAGAATCTGTGGTATGAATTAAAGATTGCTGTACACCAGCGGAACCCATCCAACTTGAAGGAGCTGGAGAAGTTTTGCCTTGAAGAATGGGTAAAAATCCCAGTGGCTAGATGTGCCAAGCTTATAGGGACATACCCCAAGAGACTTGCAGCTGTAATTGCTGCAAAAGGTTGCTCTACAAAATATAAACTTTGGGGGGGTGAATAGTTATGCGCGCTAAAGTTTTCTGTTGTTTTTGTGTTATTTCTTGTTTGTTTCACAATAAAAAATATTTTGCGTCTTCAAAGTGGTAGGCGTGTTGTGTAAATCCAATGATACAAACCCCCCAAAAATAAAAGTTTATTCCAGGTTGTAAGGCAACAAAATAGTAAAAATGCCAAGGGGTTGAATACTTTCGCAAGCCACTGTAGATTGTTATCACACAAACAGGACACCTGCAGAGCTACTTTCAGATCTTGCGTCTCAACCTGCTGAGAAGAGTTGCTAAGTTATCTTGTCTCACCTAAGATTCTATGGAGAAAAAAAAGCAGATGTTTCCACTCTGAGAGAGTTGAGAGATGGTAATTCTCAACCCCCCTGTATCTGCATCCTTCTTGTTGAAGGGGAAATCCGGAATTGGTACATCACATTTTTTACTTTAAATTATTTATAGCTATTGATTCTTTAAGAATATGACTTTTAATTGTGTGTGTTGTGTATGTGTGTGTGTGTGTGAGAGACTGTCTTCCCTCCAAGGTTTAAATTGTTCTGTCTGTGTCACTGTAGTTACGCTGCCTGCTTCCTACCTACAACAGTAGGACCACACTTTTAGCCGCCAACACATTTCACCCAGAGGTCTCTGACTGTCTCTCCATGGTCCCAGTGTCCGGCTGTAACTAGTTTTGTTGTCATGGGGATGGTTCCCTGTTAATATGTAGTTCCTATTGCAGCATGGAATTGTGAAAATGAATGGGTTCTCATAAATGTATGGAAACTCTTTTTATAAAAACATTTTTTTACCCCTTTTTTTCTCCCCAATTTCGTGGTATCCTATTGGTAGTTACAGTCTTGTCTCATCGCTGCAACTCCCGTACGGACTCGGGAGAGGCGAAGGTTGAGAGCCATGCGTCCTCCGAAACATAACCCAACCTAGCCACACTGCTTCTTGACAAAACGCACCTCCAACCCGAAGCCAGCCGCACCAATGTGTCGGAGGAAACACCGTACACCTGCCGACCTGGTCAGCATGCACTGCGCCCGGCCCGCCACAGGAGTCGCTAGTGCGCGATGAGACAAGGATATCCCTGCCGGCCAAACCCTCCCTAACCCGGACGACGCTGGGCCAATTGTGCATCGCCCCATGGACCTCCCGGTCGCGGCCGGCTGTGACGGAGCCTGGGCTCCAACCCAGAATCTCTGGTGGCACAGCAAGCACTGCCTTAGACCACTGCGCCACCCGGGAGGCCCAATGTATGGAAACTCAACTAGCTCATTTGAAATAGGCCTAAGAGCCACTGCTATTTATACTGCAGCAAAGACTGTTTGTTTACATTGACAGCCTACTCCGGCCAAACCCAGACAACGCTGGGCCAATTGTGTGCCGCCGTATGGGACTTGCAATCACAGCCAGTTGTGATACAGCCTGGAATCAAACCAGGGTGGTCCAACTACCAGTTGTCATGACAAAGACAAAATTTGGGACATGATACCTCTCTGCTTGGTACTGGATTGGGCCTAAGGCCATGTGATAGACTAACATTCTTTTCAGGGGGTGTACATCAAGCTGCCTCATGCTACAGAAACAGGAAATAGGCTCTTGCCCTATGGACATTCTGGTTCAGACAAGCCTTACTTACTTACTTGAACTTAAAGAACAAGACTTGCATGCAATGATAACTTCTCAATGGCTTCATCTTTCTGCCTCTGTTTTAGATTTCTTACTAGGCATTTTTGAATGTCCTTTCAGTTAAACCATTGACTGTAGGGTATTTCCAAGCTCACCAAGTCATTCTGAAAGAGCAATGTCTATGTCTCCACAGTGATCTGTTCTACAAAGGACAACTTAAGACAACACAGTTTCCCACCATTACTCTAGATCAGGAATCATCAACTAGATTCAGTAGCGGATGATCGGTGGGGCCAGAACATAATTACTAATAATTTGTAGACTGCAAATTGACGCAGGAAGCCCAAACAGATATAATGTTTGACTAAAACATAATAATTTCAAACCTTACTTACATGTGTATATGATCACGTGTCTCTCCACTTTGAGTGGAAATACTTGGGAACAGATTTCCCAAATTAAAATCACTTGGAGCTGATTTCCTTTCTTTTTTTTGCTCAGCAAACTTGGGGGGCCAAATAAAATTTCAGCCCGCAGGCCCCCAGTTCGGGAACCCTGCTCTAGATTCTTCCCCACAATGTATGGATTTGGCTACAGGGCGGTGCCCTATCCTCATCTTTCTAATCGACCTGGCCCGGGTATCCTGGAAGAATATTGACCTCATCCCATCAGTCGAGGATGCCTGGTCGTTCTTTAAAAGTAATTTCCTCACCATCTTAAATAAGCATGCCCCTTTCAAAAAAATGTAGAACTAAGAACAGATATAGCCTTGGTTCACTCCAGAACTGACTGCCCTCGACCAGCACAAAAACATCCTGTGGTGGACTGCAATAGCATCGAATAGTCCCCGCGATATGCAACTTTTCAGGGAAGTCAGGAACCAATACACGCAGTCCGTCAGGAAAGCAAAGGCTAGCTTTTTCAAACAGAAATTTGCATCCTGTAGCTCTAACTCCAAAACGTTTGGGACACTGTAAAGTCCATGGAGAACAAGAGCACCTCCTCCCAGCTGCCCACTGCACTGAGGCTAGGAAACACGGTCACCACCGATAAATCCATGATATTCAAAAATTTCAATAAGCATTTCTCAACGCTACGGCTGGCCATGCTTTCCTCTTGGCTACCCCAACCCCGGCCAACAGCTCCGCACCCCCCGCAGCTACTTGCCCGAGCCTCCCCAGCTTCTCCTTCACCCAAATCCAGATAGCAGATGTTCTGAAAGAGCTGCAAAACCTGGACCCGTACAAATCAGCTGGGCTAGACAATCTGGACCCTCTCTTTCTAAAAATATCCGCCGCCATTGTTGCAACCCCTATTACCAGTCTGTTCAACCTCTCTTTCGTATCGTCCGAGATCCCTAAAGATTGGAAAGCTGCCGCGGTCATCCCCCTCTTCAAAGGGGGTGACACTCTAGACCCAAACTCTTAAAGACCTATATCCATCCTGCCCTGCCTTTCTAAAGTCTTCGAAAGCCAAGTTAATAAACAGATCACTGACCATTTCAAATCCCACCATACCTTCTCCGCTGTGCAWTCCGGTTTCCGAGCTGGTCACGGGTGCACCTCAGCCACGCTCAAGGTACTAAACGATATCATAACCGCCATCGATAAAAGACAGTACTGTGCAGCCGTCTTCATCGACCTGGCCAAGGCTTTTGACTCTGTCAATCACCGTATTCTTATCGGCAGACTCAATAGCCTTGGTTTCTCAAATGACTGCCTTGCCTGGTTCACCACCTACTTCTCAGACAAAGTTCAGTGTGTCAAATCGGAGGGCCTGTTGTCCGGACCTCTGGCAGTCTCTATGGAGGTACCACAGGGTTCAATTCTCGGGCAGACTCTTTTCTCTGTATATATCAACGATGTCGCTCTTGCTGCTGGTGATTCCCTGATCCACCTCTACGCAGACGACACCATTCTGTATACCTCTGGTCCTACTTTGGACACTGTGTTAACTAACCTCTAACCGAGCTTCAATGCCATACAACTCTCCTTCCGTGGCCTCCAACTGCTCTTAAACGCTAGTAAAACCAAACACAAGCTTTTCAAACTTTCGCTGCCCGCACCCGCCTGCCCGACTAGTATCACTACTCTGGATGGTTCTGACCTAGAATATGTGGATAACTACAAATAACTAGGTGTCTGGCTAGACTGTAAACTCTCCTTCCAGACTCATATTAAACATCTCCAATCCAAAATCAAATCTGGAATCGGCTTTCTATTTCGCAACAAAGCCTCCTTCACTCACGCCGCCAAACTTACCCTAGTAAAACTGACTATCCTACTGATCCTCGACTTCGGCGATGTCTTCTACAAAATAGCTTCCAATACTCTACTCAGCAAACTGGATGCAGTCTATCACAGTGCCATCCGTTTTGTTACCAAAGCCCCTTATACCGCCCACCACTGTGACCTGTATGCTCTAGTCGGCTGGCCCTCGCTACATATTCGTCGCCAGACCCACTGGCTCCAGGTCACCTATCTAAGTCGATGTTAGGTAAAGCCCCGCCTTATCTCAGCTCAATGGTCACGGTAACAACACCCACCCGTAGCACGCGCTCCAGCAGGTATATCTCACTGGTCACGGTAACAACACCCACCCGTAGCACGCGCTCCAGCAGGTATATCTCACTCGTCATCCCCAAAGCCAACACCTCTTTTTTTTAATGATTTATTTCAAAAAACACAAGGAAGGGGTAACACTAAAGTATTAGAACATGAAGGACAAACAATACAGCATCAAGACACTATCAAACATGTATCAGTCTTTCCGCAACAGAGCCATCCTTATGTGTGAGGGTGCGTGTGTGTGTGCATGATAGTGATATAAAATATATGTCATAGTTTCCTTTTTCATGATCACAATCTTGTGAAATCCAAACCCTCCAAGATCCCCCCACAGTTCCCCAATAGCTGTCCCTCAACCATTCGAGACCCCTCCCACAGTCCCCCCCCACAAGAACCCCTCAATGCACCAACAACCAAGAGAATGAACTAAAGAGAAAAAAGGAAAAGACAGAAGAAAACAGAAAACAACAATGCAATAATAATAATAATAATAATACATTTAAAACAAAGGACATCAAGGACAACTGAAATCATAACAGCAATGCCTACTTTATATGTTTGTGTGCATGTCTGGCACTATTACATGTATGTGTGTGTTCTTGTATGTGTTCATTTGAATGAGAGTGTGAGTATATGCATGACTACAAACAGAGGCATCAGCCTCAGGCAAACCGGCATTAGTTGTAAAAACACTGCCACTTAGTGTCATTCAAATGTACTTTTATTATGTTTTATTTAGACTTTTTTTTGCCTTTATCTTTTGACCATCATTCTCTCTCACACACAGCAACTCCACTCCCACTTGTCTCCAATTCCACATACCAACCCTCAGCTTCCCTCAGCCCATCCCATCTCTATGCTGGCCATCCCCGAGCTTACAAGTTGAAATCTGTCGTTCTGCTCCTGAGCAAGGAAGTTAACTCTCTGTACCCTGGGGGCCAAAGACGTGGATGGTTGATTATGGCTGCTCCCCGCACCTCTCTGAGTCAGAGGGGTTGTGTTAAATGTGGAAGACACAATTCAGTTGTACAACTGATTAGGTGTCCTTTATTATAATTCTCATCTCCTCTCTTGTCATTAGCAAGCTGCCTGCTAATGAATTTTCTTATCTACCAATTTCAATGGCCGCCATGATAAGGTTTTATTATTTTTAGTATTAGTATGCCCGACATCAGAAATGCAGAAAGGAGAGAAAATAGAGAAGAGGCAGGCCCTTGGTTAGGAGGAAAGAGAAAAGGCCTTGGTTAGAGAGAAAGACACACAGAGCCTTGGTTAGAGAGAAAAGAAACATGCCTTGGTTAGAGAGAAGCGAACAGGCCTTGGTTAGAGAAGAAAGTCAAACGCTCTTGTTAGAGAACGACAACATGCCCTGTTAGAGAGTCACATTTTAAAAGAGGGATAAATAGAAAAGAAAGAGAGATAGAATGCTTGTGGAAACCAGGCCCTGGTCTGTTGCTACTGTTCCTGTGTCTAATTAATGTCCATGAGAGGGTGGTCTGGACACTACCTCCCTCCTAACCATCAGCCGTGGGAGATAGGGTGCAGCACCCCCTGGAAAGTATGAATACAAAAATATATATAAAAAATAATAATTATAAATAATTATCTTCACAAAAGTGTCACTGGGCCTTTACTACTCCTGTATTACCGGACCAATATAGCCGCCTGTAGCATAGTGTCATGACGTTGCCCTCTTTGGGTACAGCGAGCACCATTCCCCTCTCTCTGTCTCCTACACTAAGGCTGCTGGCGACCTCAGGTTGTAAATTCCTCGAGAGATTATCTCCTCATGGCCACAGTATATAGAGGGTGAGTTCATAGAAGAACAATGGAATTTCTTCCACCTCACAGAACTGGAGAACCAAACGATTTATGTTCTGGAAGGTACAAAAGATCGGTGAAGAATCCAGCTACGAACTTGTCTGTTTGGTACAATTTTGTGAAACTCAAGGAGACAATACGGCCACATTACCATAACGCTGTTTATATAATAGCCTCAGTTATGAGGCTTACATCTTAATGTTGTATAAGATGAATGATGAGGATGATACTGTTTGTTAAATTGTGTAATGTGATTTGGACTGTTTATGAAGGAAACTACAATTCCCTTTGGAGTTTAACTAAATCAGAGGACCGCCCATGAGCACAGTTATGGTCTGGCGTCCTGGGACCGGCCCTTTTCTGCTCTTCCGAATTAAAACTCCCACCCGGGTTTTCTATCACCAGACCATGTTTCTCTCAATTCCGAGGGACTAAGGTTGAGACCAGCTACCTCGATAACGAGAGGGCCAAGTTTGAGAGGAGACCTAGCTTAACTCTAATTCTCCCAAACCCGGATCCGGGAGCACCCCCATCAGTAAAAAAGCTGACTAGCATAGCCTAGCATAGCGTCACAAGTAAAATACTAGCATCTAAATATCATTAAATCCACAGTCCAAGACACCAGATGAAAGATACACATCTTGTTGAATCCAGCCATCATTTCTGATTTTTAAAATGTTTTACAGGGAAGACCACAATATGAATCTATTAGCCTAACCATGTTAGCAAAAGACACCACTTTTTTTACTCCACCAGTTTTTACTTCCCATCAGTAGCTATCACAAATTCGACCAAATAAAGAATTAAATAGCCACTAACCAAGAACAACTTCATCAGATAGCAAGTACTGATAAACTATTTATTGTATAGCATATGTTTGTTAGAGAAATGTGCATATTTCAGGTATAAATCACAGTTCTACATTGCAGCTGCAATCTGAATAACGTCGATGAAGGCAAAATTACAGAGACCAACGTCAAATATCTAATTACTCATCATAAAACATTTCTGAAAAAAAACAGCGTACAGCAAATGAAAGCCCACATTCTTGTGAATCCAGCCAATATTTCAGATTCTTTAAGTGTTTTACAGCGAAAACACAATTTAGCATTATTTAGCTTACCACAATAGCGAAACACAAGCCGTTTACCAGTAGCAAAGGTTAGCGATCGTAACAATCCAGCAAAAGAATATAATAATTTTGACTAACCTTGAATATACTTCATCAGATGACAGTCCTGTAACATCATATTACACAATGCCTATAGGTTTTGTTCGAAATGTGCATATTTTAGCAGCACAAATCGTGTTATACAATGTGATTCAGTAGCAACATTCAGGCAATCTGGCCGGCCCCATCTTGGAAGAGGCACCTAATCTAATCGATAACTAATCGTAAACTTGACTAAAAAATACAGTTGGACAGGCAAATGAAGACACATTAGTTCTTAATGCAACAGCTGTGTTAGATATTTTTTAAATTAACGTTACTCGACATTCAGCGTGCGTTACAGCGAGACCATGCCTAAATCAATGGCGAACTGATAATTTTACATCTTTCCACAGAGATACGAATTAACATCATAAATAGCTCTTACTTTTGGATGATCTTCCTATCAGAATCTTGGGCAAGTGGTCCTTTGTCCAGAACAATCGTCTTTTGGTTGAAGATGTCCCTTACTCGCTAGAAATTAGCTGCTAACGCCGGATGTACCGGAGAGGTGCCCAACTCGTGATAACGCCTGACAAAGAAACTCCAGAAAATTGC
This sequence comes from Salvelinus sp. IW2-2015, assembly GCF_002910315.2. Taxonomy (NCBI): domain Eukaryota; kingdom Metazoa; phylum Chordata; class Actinopteri; order Salmoniformes; family Salmonidae; genus Salvelinus; species Salvelinus sp. IW2-2015. The sequence goes on from NC_036849.1 coordinate 29,846,095, forward strand.
AATAAACTGCTATAAACTGCTTATAGTCGGTTTAAATTAACTACACTTATGAAGTTTTTTAAGACAAAAACAAATTAAACGAGCCGGAGATAAAAATGCTAACCGAAAGCTTTTTGAAGACGCCATGCCGGTTTCCCTCCTGCGTCAGGCCTCGTCGAAAAGGTCGGTACTTCCGTTCAAGAGGTTTTATACTCCCCCAGATGGTGCTATCCGCTCCATTCAAAGTCTCACCGTTACTGACATCAGGGAAGGCGTATGCAGTGCATGTAGCCATAGTTTATAAGGGAATTTATAAACCGACCATGGAACAGAGACCTCAAATTCAGAAATCTCACTTTTGACAGGAAGTGAGCTGCAGAATGAGTTCTGTTTCACTCAGAAATAATTCAAACGGTTTTAGAAAATAGAGAGTTTTCTATCCAATAGTAATAATAATATGCACATTGTACGAGCAAGAAATTGAGTACGAGGCAGTTTAATCTGGGAACGAAAAATCTCAGTGTAAACAGCAACCCCTATTGAGAAAAGGTTAACCTTTTCCAATATAGGGGGTGCTGGTTTCAACGTTACCATTTATCTGTTCCCAAATTACAACTGCCTCGTTTATGTTATCATAAATTGTTATCAGACTGTCTCTGTGAAGTTGTTTCTTGGTTAGTGGCTATATATATCTTTATTTGGTCAAATTGTGATAGCTACCTATGCAGGAAAAAAATGGTGGGAAAAAAAAGTTGTGTCTTTTGCTATCGTGGTTAGCTAATAGATTTACAAATTGT
>NC_036849.1:29847124-29874518 GCF_002910315.2 Salvelinus sp. IW2-2015
AGAAAAGATCGCCTGGGGAGGGAGGAGAGAATAGAGCGACTCTCGAGTGGGAGAGCTCGTCCAAAACGGCCCTATCTCCCTCTCTGTATGTGTGGGAGGATGGGAGTATTCACAGAGATCTAAATGTAGAGATACAGAGATAAACAGGAGGAATGAGAGAACGAGGAAAATAAATATCAAAGAAAGGGATAACGATAAAGAGGATAAGGGATAAGAAGAAAGCGAACAGGCCTTGTTAGAGAGAAAGCGAACAGGCCTTGGTTAGAGAGAAAGACAACATGCCTTGGTTAGAGAGAAAGAGAACATCCTTGGTTAGAGAGAAGACAACATGCCTTGGTTAGAGAGAAAGAGAACAAGGCCTTGGTTAGAGAGAAAAGAAACATGCCTTGGTTAGAGAGAAAGAGAACATGCCTTGGTTAAGAGAAAGAGAACATGCCTTGGTTAGAGAAGAGAAACAGGCCTTGGTTAGAGAGAAGAGAACATGCCTTGGGTTAGAGAGAAAGGACAACATGCCTTGGTTAGAGAGAAAGAGAAATGCCTTGGTTAGAGAGAAAGACAAACATGCCTTGTTAGAGAGAAAGACAACAGGCCTGTTTAGAGAGAAAGACAACATGCCTTGGTTAAAGAGAAAGAGAACAGGCCTTGGTTAGAGAGAAAAGAGAACAGCCTTGGTTAGAGAGAAGACAACAGGCCTTGGTTAGAGAGAAACAAAGCTGTTAAGAGAAAGAGAACATGCCTTGGTTAGAGAGAAAGACAACAGGCCTTGTTAGAGAGAAGACAACATGCCTTGGTTAAGAAAAAGAGAACAGGCCTTGGTTAGAGAAAAGAAACATGCCTTGTTAGAGAGAAAGAGAACAGGCCTTGGTTAGAGAGAAGACAACATGCCTTGTTAGAGAGAAAGACAACATGCCTTGGTTAGAGAGAAAGCGAACAGGCCTTGGTTAGAGAGAAAGACAACATGGCTTGGTTAGAAAGAAAGACAAAATGCCTTGGTTAAAAGAAAGAGAACAGGCCTGGTTAGAGAGAAAGAGAATAGGCCTTGGTTAGAGAGAAAGACAACAGGCCTTGTTAGAGAGAAAGACAACATGCCTTGGTTAGAGAGAAAGAGAACATGCCTTGGTTAGAGAGAAAGACAACAGCCTTGGTTAGAGAGAAAGACAACATGCCTGGTTAAAGAGAAGAGAACAGCCTTGGTTAGAGAGAAAGAGAACATGCCTTGGTTAGAGAGAAAGAGAACAGGCCTTGGTTAGAGAGAAAGACAACATGCCTTTGTTAGAGAGAAAGACAACATGCCTTGGTTAGAGAGAAAGCGAACAGCCTTGGTTAGAGAGAAAGACAACATGGCTTGGTAGAAAGAAAGACAACATGCCTTGGTTAAAGAGAAAGAAAACAGGCCTTGGTTAGAGAGAAAGAGAATAGGCCTTGGTTAGAGAGAAAGACAACAGGCCTTGGTTAGAGAGAAAGACAACATGCCTTGGTTAGAGAGAAAGAGAACATGCCTTGGTTAGAGAGAAAGAGAACATGCCTTGTTAGAGAGAAAGAAACAGCCTTGGTTAGAGAGAAAGAGAACAGGCCTTGGTTAGAGAGAGAGAGAACAGCCTTGTTAAGAGAAAAGACAACAGGCCTTGGTTAGAGAGAAAGAGACAGGCCTTGGTTAGAGAGAAATAGAACAGGCCTTGGTTAGAGAGAGAGAACAGGCCTTGTTAGAGAGAAAGACAACAGGCCTTGGTTAGAGAGAAAGACAACATGCCTTGGTTAGAGAGAAAGCGAACAGGCCTTGGTTAGAGAGAAAGTCAACAGGCCTTTGTTTAGAGAGAACGACACATGCCCTGCGCTTAGCGACATATTGTGTCTTCCCTGTAAAACATTTTAAAAATCGGAAATGATGGCTGGATTCACAAGATGTGTATCTTTCATCTGGTGTCTTGGACTTGTGATTTAATGATATTTAGATGCTAGTATTTACTTGTGACGCTATGCTAGGCTATGCTAGTCAGCTTTTTTACTGTGGGGGGTGCTCCCGGATCCGGGATTGGAACCAATTAGAAGTTAACCACGTGGTATGGTTAAAAGATTTAGCCATCTACTCAAACCTTATTAATTAAACTCTTAGACTATCGATACCGACAGAATAGAACAAGTCTTTGATATTAATTACTAGTCTGCAGCTAGGAATTCGGTATCATTGAACGCGATGACCGACAACCGCCGAAACATCTATTCTATAACGACATGAATGAATGTCACTCTGAACTATACATTCTAACCACAACAGAGAGAGGGCGGACAAACTCTCCAACAGAAACAAACTTTTCAACAGAGATCCCGACAACACACTGAGCGTAAATATATATATATTGATTGCAATTATTCCCGAATGAGTGAGCGTTCATGTGCAAAGGATTAGCATTTCAATTGTTATAATTATCAACTTTGTAGTGTCTTTCTGTGAATTACCTAGTAAATAAATTATTTTAGACAATTGATGTATGGATGAATCATGACCCTATTTCGCAACAAAGCATCCTTCACTCATGCTGCCAAACATACCCTTGTAAAACTGACCTTCCTACCGATCCTCGACTTCGGCGATGTCATTTACAAAATAGCCTCCAACACCCTACTCAATTAATTGGATGCAGTCTATCACAGTGCCATCCGTTTTGTAACCAAAGCCCCATATACTACCCACCACTGCGACCTGTACGCTCTCGTTGGCTGGCCCTCGCTTCATACTCGTCGCCAAACCCACTGGCACCAGGTCATCTACAAGACCCTGCTAGGTAAAGTCTCCCCTCATCTCAGCTCGCTGGTCACCATAGCAGCACCCACCTGTAGCACGCGCTCCAGCAGGTATATCTCTCTGGTCACCCCCAAAACCAATTCTTCCTTTGGCCGCCTCTCCTTCCAGTTCTCTGCTGCCAATGACTGGAATGAACTACAAAAATCTCTGAAACTGGAAACACTTATCTCCATCACTAGCTTTAAGCACCAGCTCTCAGAGCACCTCACAGATTACTGCACCTGTACATAGTCCATCTATAATTTAGCCCAAACAACTACCTCTCCCCCTACTGTATTTATTTATTTTGCTCCTTTGCACCCCATTATTTCTATCTCTACTTTTGTAATTCTTCCATTGCAAATCTACCATTCCAGTGTTTTACTTGCTATATTGTATTTACTTCGCCACCATGGCCTTTTTTTTGCCTTTACCTCCCTTATCTCACCTCATTTGCTCACATGTATATGACTTATTTTTCTACTGTATTATTGACTGTATGTTTGTTTTACAACATGTGTAACTCTGTGTTGTTGTATGTGTCAAACTGCTTTGCTTTATCTTGGCCAGGTCGCAATTGTAAATGAGAACTTGTTGTCAACTTGCCTACCTGGTTAATAAAGGTGAAATAAAAATAGTAAAAAATAGTGAAGACTGGGTTCGTGCAGATAACCAACAATTTACGACGTTGGAATGAGACTAACATGAGGTAATAATAATAATTAATTAGAAGACAAAGTGATCAGATATTCAAATATCTGAATGTTTATATTAGGAAAATTATAACTTTATAATATAATATTTCCTCGGTGCCCGACTTCCTAGTTATTACTGTTACATGATTAACAGTTTAATCGCGTAATATAATTACAGAGTTATTATAAATAGTCTTCAGTTTTAATGATGCAAAAAACGACAATAGGCAAAAAAAATATTCAGCCTGGTCTCATAGTAACGCCTACCCCTGAGTCCAGGTTGCAGTATATCAGCCTAGTCTCAAAGTTACGCCTACCCTGAGTCCAGGTTGCAGTATACCAGCCTAGTCCTCATAGTTCTCCCTACCCTGAGTCCAGGTTGCCGTATACCAGCCTAGTCTCATAGTTACGCCTACCCCTGAGTCCAGGTTGCAGTATACCAGCCTAGTCTCATAGTTACGCCTACCCCTGAGTCCCGATTGCAGTATACCAGCCTAGTCTCATAGTTACGCCTACCCCTGAGTCCAGGTTGCAGTATACCAGCCTGGTATCATAGTTACGCCTACCCCTGAGTCCAGGTTGCAGTATACCAGCCTAGTCTCATAGTTACGCCTACCACTGAGTCCCGATTGCAGTATACCAGCCTGGTATCATAGTTACATCTACCCCTGAGTCCAGGTTGCAGCAWACAAGCCTCATCCTGTACTACTGTTTTTGTTATCATACCATGAATACAATTAATAAACAGAGAGAGGAGTTGGCTAACACTTCGATCAGACCGATAGCATCAATACATCAATGCTGTGTAAAAAATTCTGCAGTCAAACTTATTTCATTATGTAACCCAACATTTTCTGTGGATATGTGTGCAACAGAAGATCCACAATCACCTTTTGCTACTATTTCTTTCAAGTCTACGTAAAACAATTTGATGCATATGTTGGATAAATCACACCACACAGAACATAGAACGCACTGACACTGCCTCTGCAACACAATGCTGCAAGGCACATTTCCATTGGAAATGAATGTACTTCTGGAGTACCAAAATGCAATGACGTTGTCGGAAAGCTCAAACAGACTGGGTAAGGCTGCTAGGCCTACTTTAATGACAACATTTCCATCTTTGAGGATCACGTCAGGTCGTTTTGATCTGAAGCCATATGAATATAGCTTGTATCAGCTGGTGAATGTCCTTATTATAAGACTGTCACAATTAAAGCTACAGTATGGGATTGGTAGATACATTTTTGGTGCTCTGTTCATTAATTTGAGAGGGGTTAGCCTACTTTTCCCTATCCCTATCCCTCAGCGGTATACCAAAATAAGTGGTAGGGCGGCCACTTTGTTGATTTTTAATTGCAGACTGTAGCTTTAAGGAGTGATGTTCTTCCATAGTTTTATAGGACATACCACAGCTTCTTCTCATCAGGCCCGCCCTAAAACGTGTGGCGAGGCGGCATTAGACACAGCACTTTTCAATCAGCCACAGCACTTTTGATCTAGTTTAATAAAATATATTGATGCAAAATGTTAAAAAGAGTGGCAAAGTTATGTTTTTGGGGTGGGACCGATTAGCCTCACTCCTTCACGTCAGAGTGCTGTTGCAGGCTCATTGCCTGTCATGACCAATCAGATTTTTTTTAAATCACGTCGCACGGGGCGGGCACAACGCTCAAGGCGCGCCCTCCACTTTCCGTCTGTATTTATTTAACCTCATGATAACACCACTCTTGACAGACACAAGCAAAAACTCTTACATAAATGTAGCAGCCTAGTGAGCCTATACACCTAAACATTAGCGATCTGTATTGCTTGGAAACAAGACTATTTTCAGTCTGATCAACTGTAACAACAGCAGGCTAGTCTAGCTAGTCTACTATGCACCCTGTCCCTCTGGCCAGGTGTCACGACTCCGACCGAAGGTGGCTCTCCTTCCCGTTCGGGTGGCGCTCGGCGGTCGTCGTCGCCGGCCTACTAGCTGCCACTGATTCTTTCTCCCCCTCCTTGAATGTTTATTGATTACACCTGTTATGAGTTGTGGTGATTGGTAGGGCTTTATTAGTCAGCCGGCCCGCCTGTTTCTTTGTGCGGGATTGTTTGGTGTAACATTTGTSTACGTTGGAGACGAACGTGTTTGTTCCTGTTCGTGGGTTTTTGCTGTACTGTTTTATTCCCTGTGTTTGGGGCGTTTGTTTTGTTCGGCACCCAGTGGTTTTGTGAGGTGGGCTGTGTCAGCCGTTTGTGCAATAAAGAGCACTATTTTGAACTCTCTGTTYCCTGCACCTGACTTCAGACCCACGACACCCAGATCGTTACACCAGGGTAAACAAACTGTTAACATTGTGTATTTATATTTGGTTTATWTTCAAACTTGGGCTGACAAGGCTACATAAACTTTTTCAATCTAAAATGATTAACTGGAATTATCAATGAACATAGACTGTGAGTACACTATGCAAACCTGCATAAAGCAAGCTCAGCCCTGTGAGTTATAAAATCTTGTTGCTTTCTCAGTCTGTGTACAGGAAACCCCCTTTAAAAATAATTAATATGAACAAGTACAAGGTTGCTCCAAGGCCAGGAGTTTTTCCAGGAGTTCTTTAAAAAAGACATGTGACCTGATTAGAAAAGCTCTTGTCCCATCATAGCACATATTAAACCTTTTTACAACAGATTAATCATGTCATACTGTGTAAGGTCCGGAATTTTACCAGGTTATGTTACAAGATCAGGAAAAACTACGGGCCCGAGAATCTTTTTTTTGCCACACCACTTTGTGACCTGTGGTGCTGACCTTGAGGCTGACCTTGAGGCTGACCTTGGCCCCTAGCTTCTCCATAAAGGCTTTCCAGACCTGCGACGTGTGTCCTCCGTGAAGGCCATAGTGCCGGGAAGACCTGCAAGAATAGTGTCTCAGTGACCTGGAGAGCGGTCGGTAGACCAGAGAGAGGGATAAAATGGCAGGATTTAGAGAATCTGTGGAGAAGCTGGGGGCCAAGGTCAGCCTCAAATCCGGGTACCGGCCTCAGTCCAATGGGCAGGTGAAGAGGACCAACCAGGGGCTAGGAAGGTTCCTAAGGAGTCACTCCCAGGACCGGCACRGGGAGTGGGCCTGGTTTCTTCCCTGGGCGGAATAAACCAGAACTCACTTCGTCACTCCTCCACCGGGCTGACTCCCTTCCTGTGCGTCCTGGTATATCAGCCGGCCCTGGCTCTGTAGACTCCGAGCCAGACCGAGGCCCCTGCAGTGGACGAGTTGTTCCGACGCCCAGAAGAGGTGTGGAACGCCGCCCATGTGAGGTTCCAGCGCACCATCAGAAGGATCAGGCAGACCACCACCACAGTGAGGTTCCCGTTTTCTATCCTGGTGATCACATCTTAGTCAGCAAATTAGATGTAGCCTATCACAGTGCCATCCGTTTTGTCACCAAATCCCCATATTCTACCCACCACTGCGACCTGTATGCTCTCGTTGGCTGGCCACCGTTTCATATTCGTTGCCAAACCAACTGGCTCCAGGTCATCTATAAGTCTTTGTTAGATAAAGCCCCGCCTTTTCTCAGCTCACTGGTCACCATAGCAACACCCACCCGTAGCACGCGCTCCAGCAGGAATATTTCACTGGTYATCCCCAAAGCCAATTCCTCTTTTGGCTGCCTTTCCTTCCAGTTCTCTGCTGCCAATGACTGAAACGAATTGCAAAAATCGCTGAAGCTCGAGACTTATATCTCCGTCACTAACTTTAATTAAGCATCAGCTCTCAGAGCAGCTTACCGATTACTGCACCTGTATACAGCCCATCTGTATATAGCCCACCCAACTACCKCATCCCATATTGTTATTTATTCTTGCTCTTTTGCACCCCAGTACCTCTACTTGCACATCATCATCTGCACATCTATCACTCCAGTGTTAATGCAAAATTGTAATTATTTCGCCACTATGGCCTATTTATTGCCTTACCTCCCTAATCTTACTACATTTGCACACACTGTATATTTAATTTTTTTCTGTTGTGCTATTGACTGTACGTTTGTTTATCCCATGTGTAACTCTGTGTTGTTTTTGTCGGACTGCTTTGCTTTATCTTGGACAGGTCGCAGTTGTAAATGAGAACTTGTTCTCAACTAGCCTACCTGGTTAAATAAAGGTGAAAACATTATAATATATGTCTCTCCAGCAGGAACCTCCACCTGCCCTGCCGGAAGCTGAGCTCCCAGTTTGTGGGGCCCTTCAAGGTCCTCCAGAGGGTTATTGAGGAAACTTACCAACTACCAGAGCTCACCCTATTTTCATGTTTCCCTCCATATACCGGTGGTTCTCTCCCGACATCATGGGAGTCAGCTTCAGTACCTGGTGGACTGGGAGGGGTACTGTCCAGAGGTGCACTGTTGGGTTCCGGTGGCCGACGTCCTGGTCCCCAAGATTTTCATCTCCTCCGTCCAGACTGGCCCGCTCCTCGCTCTCGGGGCTGTCCTCCTGGCCACGTCGTCCTGCGGCTGGAGTCACGCGTTGGGGGGTGTACTGTCACGTCTACGCCCGTTCCCTCTCTCCGGCGCTCAACGTCGCCAGTCTACTAACCACCGGTCCTGGCAACCCACATTACGCACAACTGGCAACCATCATTACGCACATATACTCCCCATCATTATGCACACCTGGACTTCATCCTTACCTTGATTACTTCCCATTTATTTAGCCCTCAGTAGTCTCAGTCTTCAAGCAGGTTTTGTTGTACATTCAGTATACGTCTCCTGTTTTAGGTATACGTCTCTGCCTATTCTCATTGTTAAAATTACCTTCTGCACCTGCTTCCTGACTCCTATCGTATATGTTACAAGAACAAATAGCTTTCTTGTTCCATTGGTCATTAATGGCTATTATTCTTCTGCTTCTCTGGGGAATAATTCAGCCAAATATCAATGGCTTAAAGCTATAGTCTGCCTATCCACCAGCTGAACTGCGGCAGGGGGCTCAGTAAAAGTAACCCCTCTCAAATTCCTATACAGTGCTCTAGATACAATGACTGACAGGGCTCTGAAGGGGTAATACAAGTGCTTCATTTGTAAATCTGGAGGTGCCGTAACAAAAATTAGCATGAGGGGGGGGGGGGGGGGGGGGTGACCATGAGGGCTCTGAGGTACTGGAACACATGGACAAAAATAAATAATCTTTATAATCAAATACATTTTTTATTGGTCACATACACATGGTTAGCAGATGTTATTGGTCACATACACATGGTTAGCAGATGTTATTGGTTACATACACATGGTTAGCAGATGTTATTGGTCACATACACATGGTTAGCAGATGTTATTGTGAGTGTAGCAAAATGCTTATGCTTCTAGATCAGACAGTGCAGCAGTATCTAACAGGTAATATCGAACAATTCCACAACGAAACCTAATATCTAACAAATTCCACAACAAAACCTAATACACACAATCTTGTAAAGGAATGGGATGAGAATAAGTATAAAATATATGGATGAGCAGTGACCAGAGCGGCTAAGATGCAAAAGATAGTAAAGAATAGATAGTGAAGGATACAATATATACATATGAGATGAGTTATGCGAGATATGAAAACATTCTTAAAGTGGCATTATTAAAGTGACTTGTGTTCCATTTATTAACCTCTCTAGGGTACGTGAGACGTTAGCGTCCCACCTCTTCAACAGCCAGTGAAACTGCAGGGCGCCAAATTCAAATACAGAAATACTCATTATAAAAATTCAGAAAACAAAACATATTTTACATAGGTTTAAAGATTAACTTCTTGTGAATCCAACCACCGTGTCAGATTTAAAAAATGCTTTACGGAGAAAGCATACCTTACGATTATTTGAGAACATAGCCCAGCAGACAAATCATTACAAACAGTAACCAGCCAAGTAGAAGAGTTACACAAGTCAGAAATAGAGATAAAACCAATTATATGAAGTCTGTAGGTAGACAGCAGCCTCTCTGTGCTAGTGGTGGCTGTTTAACAATCTGATGGCCTTGAGATTGAAGCTGTTTTCAATCTCGCTGTCCCAGCTCTGATGCACCTGTACTGACTTCGCCTTCTGGATGGAAGTGGGTTGAACAGGTAGTGGCTCGGGTGGTTATTGTCCTTGATTATCTTTTTTGCCTTCCTGTGACATTGGTGCTTGTAGGGGTCCTGGAGGGCAGGTAGTTTGCCCCCGGTGATGCGTTGTGCAGACCGCACCACCCTCTGGAGAACCCTGTGGTTGTGGGTGGTGCAGCTGCTGTACCAGGCAGTGATACAGCCCGACAGGATGCTCTCAATTTGCACCTGTAAAAGTTAGTGAGGGTTTTTGGTGACAAGCCAGATTTCTTCAGCCTCCTGGGGTTGAAGAGGCGCTGTTGCGCCTTATTCACCACACTGTCTGTGTGTGTGGACCATATCAGTTTATTGGTGATATGTACACAGAGGAACTTAAAACTTTCCACCTTCTCCACTGCTGTCCCGTCGATGTGGATGGGGATGCTCCCTCTGCTGTTTCCTGAAGTCCACGATCATCTCTTTTGTTTTGTTGACATRGAGTGAGAGGTTATTTTCCTGACACCACACTCCGAGGGCCCTCATCTACTCCCTGTAGGCTGTCTCGTCGTTGTTGGTAATCAAGCCTATCACTGTATTGTTGTCTGCAAACCTGATGATTGAGTTGGAGGCGTGCACGGCCACGCAGTCGTGGGTGAACAGGGAGTACAGGAGAGGGCTGAGAACTCACCCTTGTGGATCCCCAGTGTTGAGGATCAGCGGAGTGGAGATGTTGTTTCCTACCTTCACCACCTGGGGGCGGCCTCTCAGGAAGTCCAGGACCCAGTTGCACAGGGCGGTGTCGAGACCCAGGGTCTCAAGCTTCATGATGAGTTTGGAGGGTACCATTGTGTTGAATGCTGAGCTGTAGTCAATGTACAGCATTCTTACATAGGTATTCCTCTTGTCCAGATGGGATAGGGCAGTGTACAGTGTGATGGCGATTGCATCGTCTGTGGACCTATTGGGGCGGTAAGCAAATTGGAGTGGGTCCAAGGTGACAGGTAGGGTTGAGGTGATATGATTCTTGATTAAAAATACTTAGGTCTAAACCCGACAAATAAAAACAGCAGAAAATATCCTGTTTGTATGATGCTTTTTTAATTCAATGATACATATATATTTTTTTTTTACATTGTTTACAAACTGATATGTAACATGTATTAATGCCAAAATAACATGAAAAACAGGCCCCCCCAAAAACTAAAAAAGATATATACATATATATWTWTTTTATTTATTTTTTTGTGCAAAAAATATGGGGCTCAAAACAGGTGGGGCTCTGCCCCAACTGCCCTGAATGACGGTTCGCCACTATTTCAATCACATCCATCTCTCCACTCCACCTGTCTGCCTCCCTTTCTATCTGTCTTGTCATGGAAATTCTAACAAGTGAGAGAGACTTCTTGTCATTTCTTCAAACAGTCACTTTTATTAATAAGAATTGCAATAATGAAGCCGGTCGGCCACACACTCTTGAGTGTAGTACCGAGAGTTCAACAATACCGAAAATGCAGAAGTYTTATACAGTAGACATAAAAATGCTTTGTCATGGCTGGTACCACCCCTCCCGGTAGAGCAGGGCCTCATAAACTATTGGGTGTGTGAGATCATAATGCACAAACAAGTGATAACGCCAGTTCCGTTAGGCCCTTTTCTCAAGCCAGCCTCTGTTCTCCACACAGTTATGCCCATGAAAGATACAAAAAGAACAGGATGGACTGAAGAGCTGCAGTCACTCTCAAAGGCTCTTTGTCTTTGGCCACGTGACCAAGTTTCTCAGAAGCAAAGATGATTAGAAACAATAACATGTCTATTCTATTCCTCACGTTATCTCTATCTAGAGTCACACCATGTCCTTGACGATATACCCAGACCAGCTGCAGTGAGCTAGAGGGGAACCATCCTTTCTCAAAAGCACAGCATCGGTAGTTATGAAAATCTCTTACTATTATTAAATATATAATTGTTAACTATTAATATTAAACAAAGCAGGTAAAAACCACATTTCTCTCTCACAGTCTTCACTTGAGCTATTGCTAGAGAAGTGCAACATTGTATCAAATCATCACTGGGTTTGGCTGAATCTGTCCCTAGCGAACTTGCAACATTGTATCAACTAGCCTATTCCGGGCCCTCAGAGTTTCCTGTGCAAGTGAGCTTGGGACAGACAGCTGTATATAGGGGATCATCAGATCATGATATTTTGCTCGTTCACACAGAGGCTTGGTGATTATTGAGGCCGGGAATGTTGGAACGATTTTTCAAATACTGAGGAACTTTAATTCGCAATGGATGTTAAAAAAACTGACTTTGTTGACTTGTGTGAGTCACTCAAGGACAACTGTGTGTGTGACCTTATATAAACCCAGCAAAAAAAGAAACGTCCCTTTTTCAGGACCCTGTCTTTCAAAGATATTTCATAAAAATCCAAATTACTTCACAGATCTTCATTGTAAAGGGTTTAAACACTGTTTCCCATGCTTGTTCAATGAACCATAAACAATTAATGAACATACACCTGTGGAATGGTCGTTAAGACACTAACAGCTTACAGACGGTAGGCAATTAAGGTCACAGTTATGAAAACTTAGGACACTAAAGAGGCCTTTCTATTGACTCTGTTAAACACTAAAAGAAAGATGCCCAGCGTCCCTGCTCATCTGCGTGAACGTGCCTTAGGCATGCTGCAAGGAGACATGAGAACTGCAGATGTGGCCAGGGTAATAAATTGCAATGTCCGTACTGTGAGACGCATAAGACAGAGCTACAGGGAGACAGGACGGACAGCTGATTGTCCTCGCAGTGGTAGACCACGTGTAACAACACCTGCACAGGATCGGTACATCCGAACATCACACCTGCGGGACAGGTACAGGATGGCAACAACAACTGCCCGAGTTACACCAGGAACAAACAATCCCTCTATCAGTGCTCAGACTGTCCGCAATAGGCTGAGAGAGGCTGGACTGAGGGCTTGTAGGCCTGTTGTAAGGCAGGTCCTCACCAGACATCACCGGCAACAACGTCGCCTATGGGCACAAACCCACCGCCGCTGGACCAGACAGGACTGGTAAAAAGTGCTCTTCACTGACGAATCGCGGTTCTGTCTCACCAGGGGTGAGGGTCGGATTCGCGTTTATCATCAAAGGTATGAGCGTTACACCGAGGCCTGTACTGTGGAGCGGGATCGATTTGGAGGTGGAGGGTCCGTCATGGTCTGGGGCGGTGTGTCACAGCATCATCGGACTGAGCTTGTTGTCAATGCATGCAATCTCAATGCTGTGCGTTACAGGGAAGACATCCTCCTCCCTCATGTGGTACCTTTCCTGCAGGCTCATCCTGACATGACCCTCCAGCATGACATTGCCACCAGCCATACTGCTTGTTCTGTGTGTGATTCCCTGCAAGACAGGAATGTCAGTGTCCTGCCATGGCCAGCGAAGAGCCTGGATCTCAATCTCATTGAGCAYGTCTGGGACCTGTTGGATCGGATGGTGAGGGCTCGGGCCATTCCCCCGAGAAATGTCCGGGAACTTGCAGGTGCCTTGGTGGAAGAGTGGGGTAACATCTCACAGCAAGAACTGGCAAATCTGGTGCAGTCCATAAATATTTACACATTTTAAGTTTGCTGAAAATAAACGCAGTTGACAGTGAGAGGATGATTCATTTTTTGGTGAGTTTAGATAGACAGGTGTGTGCCTTTCCAAATCATGTCCAATCAATTKAAATTACCACAAGTGGACTCCAATCAAGTTGTAGAAACATCTCAAGGATGATCAATGGAAACAGGATGCACCTGAGCTCAAATTCGAGTCTCATAGCAAAAGGTCTGAAAACTTATGAAAATAAGGTATTTGTGTGAATAGGCCGTGGCTCGGGTGGTTGATGTCCTTGATTTATATTTTTGTCATTCATGTGTCATGTCCTGCAGGGCAGGAAGTGGTATTTCTAGGCTACAATGTTGCGCAAACCATAAACCTGGGCTGACCCAACACTAATTCATTCTTAGACTATCAGTCACTTTTTCACAATTACGTTTTATAGAGGGCAGGACAATTACAGAGGAAGCAACTCGAATTAACACTGATAGCTTTTATTGGAAATTATAGATTGCAAACAGTGAAAAAAAATGTTCATGCTAGATGTTCCAGATCTGGACAACTTGGTTCTGGAACGAAACAGGATCTGGCTCAAATTAAGTAGCCTACTGGGTAAGACACTTTTGTGTACTGCAACTGTGGCTGACTGTATAATACCCATACTATCTAGCCTGTTTTAAATATCGAATCGGCATTAGGGCCCCCAGGCCTAAGCGCCTTTATTATTGTTTTTGTGTTGTTGATGAAAACAGAGGAGAAGAGCATTCAGCAACATGGTAAAAACAAAAATACTGCGCATATTCAGCTGTCCTATCATGCGTGCAATGATGTCTGAGGGGGAAAACAGTGTTTGTTATTTTTACWAAGTTATTTGTTGTTGTAATACCCCAAATGGATGTGGCAGTTTCACCAATTAAGGATTCCAGATTAAAAGGTGGTAATTACTGTAGTAGTATAAGCCTAACATTGTGCAGGCCTTTCTGTTATTTTCTAAAGATAAGACCCCCTATCCACCGTAACTTAGGATCCTTAGTTGTTCAATTCTAAATACCACCAGGGGTGCACCTACTGCACGTGAACAATACTTGGGTTTTTCCATTGAAGTTGATGCTTGTTCAAACCTCTTGATATAGGGCAGGCTATGGGGGGTGATTCATGCCAGAATTAAGCCTTGTGAAGCTACTGATACCTCTCACCAAGTCACCTTCCTAGCGCCATAAAATAACGCCATAAATGAACATGGACTGTCAATGGAGACAAGTTTGTTTCTAAGGCAAACTACCGACGCGTTCACGTCAAGTGACACATACACGTTATGTAGACGTAGTGTTCACGTGGTGTTCACGTCGCATAACGTGTCACTGACACGTCACGTGTCAGTTTGTGTGTAAGTTTATTATGAATGATCTTACCATGAACGCCTTAAAAAGGTCTAAATGTGTTACGCGTCACGTGCTACTTTAAGTGTCGCCCAGCATGCTTTGCTCCACATCACCGGTGGGCGGAGCTACAGCTCGCCTATGGTGAACTAATATTTACTCTCAATAGTCTTTTGTACAGCTGGAAGTGGCGGTTACTTAACGTGATCCAGTGTTTAGCCTTGAGATTGACTATTTGGAGAAATCCCGGGGCCAGTGTTGGTACTGGGGTCACCACCTTAACGGATGGTGACCCCAGCTAGGAGCACCAAGCTTTCCCAGGTCTCACCTTCCTTTTCCAAATCTACCAGTTATATGCATATCATATATTCTGGGCCCGAGATGCAGGCAGTTTAACCTCTTTCAGCTAGGGGCACTATTTTTATGTTTGGAAAAATAACGTTCCCAAGGTAAACGGACTATTTCTCAGGCCCAGATGCTAGAATATGCATATAATTGACAGAGTATGATAGAAAACACTCTACAGTTTCCAAAACTGTCAAAATATTGTCTGTGAGTATAACAGAACTGATTTTGCAGGTGGAAACCTGAGGAAATCCAACCCGGAAGTGCCTTTTATTTGGAATAATCCCTGTTCCATTGCCTGCCCCTCCTCCATTTAAAGGGTTATCAACCACATTTTATTGCTTTTCTGACTTTCGTGACCAAGCTAATTTTCGGCTAGCTGTTCTTACTGTTTTGTCTAGTGATTGATAAACTCACAAACSCTTGGATTGCTTTCGCTGTAAAGCATATTTTCAAAATCTGACACGATAGCTGGATTAACAACAAGCTAAGCTGTGTTTTGGTATATTTCACTTGTGATTTCATGATTATAAATATTTTTAGTATTTTTTTTGAATTTGGCGCTCTGCAATTCAGCGGTTGTTTACAACAATGATCCCACTAAAGGGATCCGTGCGTCAAGAAGTTAATTTGGGCATGCATTTCATCCAAAATTCCGAATGCTGCCCCCTACCCTAGAGAAGTTAAACTAACACGAAAGTTAACCATTTCACATTTATACTTGATAGAGGTAGGGACATCCCAAGGATCCCGAAGAGCACAGATCCTTTGGGAAAATCTATGAACTCCTCTGTTCGACTGAATGGACATCCCAAGGATTCCGAATAGCGCCTATGAACTCCTCTATTCGACTGAAAGCCATGRACACAACTCTTATTGGTTGTCTGATGTAGGCTACTGGGAACTGTTAACAACATAGTCTGTGATTGGCTAACAACATTTAGATCTGTATACAGCGAGATAAGATAACATACCATACCATGAGGTGTTGAAAGAAAGACAAATTACCTATAGATTGGACATAATCTTTTCCAGGCCATTAGCGATAACAGGAAATACACACGACGTAGGCTACACCATAGATCAAGGTGGCTACTTTGGGAATGTGTGCTTGCATGGGAACATTTTTAAGTTTCTAACATTTATGTTTGAGATTTAATTAATATATATATATATATATATATATATATATATATATATATAAACTAGGGACATTATGGCATTCATTAACACGCAACACAGGCGTCACTCAGATGTTAGTAAGGCGTTGGTAACATGTCATGTCAGTCAGACGTTCAATGCTAGGCAACAGCCACATTGTGGTACAGTTGCCTAGGCTTATATATGTCTCTTATCACCCCTTATAGCAGGTAGCGCAACCAGTCTGTTAAGTACACCTAGCCGGAGTTGTCAGACGCCCGCCTCAGATCTTCATGGTCGATTAATTTCAGGAATTTCTCTTGTTTCTAGAAACGTTATTTTAGTATGTATATTCGCGCACATGTATTAGGCTATAGAGATGTTTACGATGTAGCCTAACATATGCTGGTTTCAAGGTAACCTAATAGCGTTTATCTAGAACACACACACAGAGAGAAATACAGAACGAAACGAGGAAGGAGCCACGCGCTCGGGTAAGCGCAAATTTCTTAGTAATTTCATAGAAAACATAACTGTTTTTTAACAGAAAAAGTAGCCAAATACTAGGATCCACATGAACTTTTTGCTTGAAATGTCAAATATGTTTTGCATTTCTTTATTAGCCTACCTGTGAAAATGTTTATAATTATTTATTGTTTAAAAGTTTAAACAAATGTACACGTCTAACATCTTTCATTGCATTAGTAATGAGTCTCTACTAGAGCCAGAGTTAAAGCTGCAATATGTAAATTATTGGGCTACCCAAACAAATTCACACACGTATAATTATACAGTTATAGAGTTATAGATCTGTCATTCTCATTGAAAGCACATCTAAGAAGCGGTAGATATGTTTTATGAAAAATAAGGTCCCACTATTGTTTGTAGAGAAACGCTATAAAGCATTTTTTACTTTTCCTATTGAAAAACGATATGMGGGAACAATAGGGGAATAGAGGAGCACGTCCAGTCACTCAGGTCAGAGGCAGTAGGGATGAAAATGCATTATTGATATGTGCGTGCATTTTCCATCATGCTGTCCTGCGTGAGCATTCGAAAGGGAACAAGTACCTTTGGGTGTCAGGAAAAAAAATGTATGTGAGTAAAAAGTACATATTTTCTTTAGGAATGTAGTGGATAAAAATTTGTAAAAACTATAAATAGTAAATTAAAGTACAGATACCCCCCAAAAATGACTTAAGTAGTACTTCAAAGTATTTTTACTTAGTTATTTTACACCACTGGTCATGTGTTAATGTTGCTGTTGTAAGTTTACTTTACTGTATTCTTTTTATTTATCTTATCAGACATGACACAATGGAAGTTCCCTCTGGAAAAATTATATTCTAACCTATTCTAATCTCGGGCTGTAACAGGTTCCTTTTTCGTTTCAAGTATGAATGAGTGTGAATATTTCACATATTAAGTCTTTATTGTCCTTTTTCTTGAAAATAGTGTGGGATTTACTGTAACCAGGACCATTTTTAGTGATGTAGTTCATCCAGAATGTGGGAATCCCATACTATGGAACTGGCCAGGGTAAATTCAGTTCAATCTCCCTTTCCGCTTGGTCTCAGTGGCTTCCCATTCCTAAGTGAATGTCACTAGGGTGACAAAATAGTTATATAATATTTGGCAAAGCACCAGTCAAGATATCATGTCATGTCATATAATAATATAGAAATATATATATGTAAGATAATATAATATATGCCATTAAGCAGACGTTTTTATCCAAAGTGACTTACAGTCATGTGTGTTTTACAGTCATACATTTGATGTATTGGTGGCCCCGGGAATGTTGTATCATAGCATCTTTTATGCAGCACCATTTATATGACTTTGCTAATAAATGCAATGTAAAGSCACTAAGTAGGGTTTATGAAGACTTCATGAAATCTCCATAAAGATGTATAGTCTAATTTGTTTTTAATATAAAGTGGCACTCCTTTTGTTATTGTCTGCTATACTAATGACATTTGTCTAGATGTGACTGGAAATATGGTCATCACCAGCAATCATCATAAACAAAGCGCAGTTGCCATGGTCACATGCTAGTCGCGTTCAACGAATCAGCAAGTCGGAAATGTCAGAGTTCTGACTAGCATGTGTATGCGGCACGTGTTGTTGCTTAATAGCAGACCAGAAAAGGCTGGTAACACAAGTGTTGTAAGACACTTCCTGTATGTGTCATAGCTGACTGTTACCATAGGTGTGTTTTATGGTTTCTATAGATACAACTGTATTTGATTTACATTTACAGTAAGTTGTGAAACTCTCAAATATGTTGGTATGATACACTTTGTGTGTTTATCAGGAGTGGATTCAGTGAATCAACAACTGCACAGACTGGATAGGCCTATAGCTATTCATTTCACCTGAGAGTGACAATAGACATGTCCAGAGTCCTCCTACTGACTACAGTAAGAGTTGTACCAAAGTGAACATGACAGAGTGATTCTTGAAATATGAGTCTAATATGAAGTATTTTTCTCACAGATGGAGTTGCTTGCTTTAGCAGAACCAACAGTGGAGTCGACCATGGAGATGGAAGAGGACATGACAGTGAACACGACAGTGAAACAATCGACAGTCGATAAAATAACCTTTCTGGACTCTGAGTTCCGTTACACCCTCTTCCCAGTGTTTTACGGTGTTGTGTTCGCCCTTGGTCTGATAGCCAACAGTTACGTGCTGTTCGTGCTGCAGCGCCTGCGCCACGCCAAGGCCATGAGCGAGATCCGCATCTACATGGCCAACCTGACTGTTGCCGACCTCCTCTTCGTGTGCGCCCTCCCCTTCTGGATTGGCTACTACCACCACCGCGGTGACTGGCGCTACGGCGACTTCCTGTGCCGCGTCACCGGCGCGTTCTTCTTCATCAACACCTACTGCTCCATCCTCTTCCTCGCCGCCATCAGCGTCAACCGTTACTGGGCCATCACGCGCCCGCTTGATGCCGCCTCGTCTGACCATTGGCGCCGCGGAGTGGCTGTCACCATGGTAATCTGGGCGCTCACTCTGTCCATGTCCGTGCCGTACCTCTTGGAGACGGGCATCCAGGTGGACGACGGAAACGTGTCGCGCTGCTTTGAGGGCTACCACAACAAGACTGACGACGAGAAGCGGACTGTGGCCACCACCCACCTCATCATCGTGGGGTGCTTCGTCTTGGTCTTCTTCCTCGTAGTAGTCTGTAACCTGCTCATCGCCCGTGCCCTGCTCACACAGTCCCCTACCCAGACTCGGGGCTCCAGTTCATCYCAGCTCCGGGGGGTTAAGGGCCAGGCCCTGCATATGCTGTGTGCCGTGGTGGGGGTGTTCGTGGTGTGCTTCCTCCCCCACCACGTGGTCCAGGGCCCCTGGACTCTGGCTGTACTGGAGATCAAGGAGGGCTGGGGCAGAATGGACTGGGGCCAGCGGACCAGGCAGTGGCTTAACGATGCCCACCAGGTCACCTTGATGCTGATGGGGCTCAACTGCCTCCTGGACCCTGTAGTGTACTGCTTCGCCACCAGGAAGTTCCGCCTCTACATCAAGGACCATCTGAAAAAGGTGGGGAGGGGGAAAGGATGCTCGGAAACAGCCATCACACACATTTCTATGGTGGAGTGCAAGAATGTGAGCCAGCGGCTCCATAGCGAACAGAAGCAGCTCAAGGTTTAAATCTCTAGATGACATTGTATTGTAGATATTGTGTCTAATGCTAATGCTGACTGTTGTTAGTGACCACATCCTCAGGATGCTTCATTCCATCACACCCACACCTAACAAGGCACACACAGTGCAGAACATGCACTCTGCTATGTAGCCTCATGTTCATTCAGACACATTCACATGAACAGATGCACCACCACACAGCCCCACCCAGAGTATGGTTCCCCTCTAGATGTCTTCCCTGTAGGGATTTGTCTTGGCCACTGTGCCAGCTATAATCAGTGCTTTAAAATCTTTGGACCATTGATTCTTTGGTTTCACATTTCAGTTGTACTGTACATTTTATCTCACAATGTATCTTACACTTTATAGTGACTTCAATTTCATCACATCTGTTTCTTCCTGTTCTTCTAGTGTAATCAGAGGAGTGTAATCAGAGAAGAAAAGCAGACGTTTTATAGGGAACAGGAGCTTCTATAAAGGATTGCAAAATAGCTCTACAAACTCAGTCCCAAGCCACTAGACTAGATGCTTAGATAAAATGGATATCAAATTACATTTTAAATATCACATGCGCCAAATACAACAGTGAATTGCTTACTTACAAGCCCTTAACCAACAATATTCCTATCACTGTTGGAGCCTTCTAAATTGGGTGCTGAACAATAGCTGGTCGTGAGCTAGGAATAAAAAAATCCTTGGTCTTGAGCAACTAATATGGACATATATTCACACGTAAAAATAAGGTTTTCAGGATGCTGGCTGTCCGTAAAGTTAAAGCATTTTGTGATAAGCTAACCTTTGAAATGAAGTGAAACTGTAATTGCCAAACGAGCTATGCAGGATGTGTTGATTTTAGCCTACAGATTATTTTAGCCTACTCTCACGTGGTACGATGTGGAATTGTGTACCTTTTGCAATTTTTGTAAGATTGCAAAAGAAATACTGTGAGGCAAGAAGTACTTTCGGTCACACTTTCTTTGGACAGTCTGGATAACCCATCTAGAGATTCTGTACATACTATGAATAAGTTATCTGTTGATAAGAAATTGCTTGCTAAGGTTACGCTTATGGTTAGAATAAGTGTTAGCTTAAGGGTTAAGGTTAGGATAAGGGTTATGTTTAAGATTAGGGTTAAGTGCTAGTGGATAGTTGAAATGTTAGTGATATTATTGTTACAGCTACTTATTGCACAGAATGAGGGAATAATAAGCTTCACTGCCCTTTTTAAGAGGCTGGTAACCATGTGRTGAACTTGATGACTTCTCAACTGCCAGCTACTGAAGTATTAACAGAGACGTGTGGGTTATGAAGTTAATAGACCTCTGTTATAAATGTTGCAGTAACTGTAACTCTGTGTATGTGATGCATTTAAAACATATTGTGTAATACGCTGTACGTGCCTTCTATCAATGTAAAATATGAACTAACAGAAATATACTACCGGTTCAAATCGGAGTTTCGGGTCACTTAGAAATGTCCTTGTTTTGAAAGAAAAGCTCATTTTTAATCATTAAAATGACATCAAAGTTGATTAGAAATGCAGTTTAGACATTGTTAATGTTGTAAATGACTATTATAGCTGGAAACGGCTGATTTAAAAAAAAAAATGAATATCTACATAGGCGTACAGAGGCCCATTAGCAGCAACCCTCACTCCTGTGTTCAAATGGCATGTTGTGTCAGCTAATCCAAGTGTATCATTTTAAAAGGCTAATTGATCATTAGAAAACCCTTATGCAATTATCTTAGCACAGCTGAAAACAGTTGTTCTGATTAAGGAAGCAATAACAACTGGCCTAACAACATTAATGTCTACACTGGGTTTCTGATCAATTTGATGTCATTTTAATGGACATAAAATTGTATTTTCTTTCAAAAACAAGGACATTTCTAAGTGACCCCAAACTTTTGAACTGTAGTGTATATTGTTATTGAAATGCCTGTTTTTTGTTTCACAATAGTTTTTGAATTCAAAGCTTCAATTAAAAGATTCCGAGAATATACACATCAGTTTTATATCACATCATTGTTTTGTATGTGTTTTTAAATTGAACCTTTATTTAACTGGGCAAGTCAGTAAGAACAAATTCTTATTTACAATGACGGCCTACTCTCGGCCAAACCCGGACGACGCTGGGCCAATTGTGCGCTGCCCTATTGGACTCCCAATCACGGCGGATGTGTTACAGCCTGGATAAAATGTAGACAAACAAGAAAAAGAAGACTTTTCAAACCTCTAACTTTTTAGAGATCAAGTCTAGCTTCTCTTAAATATTTAACAAACTCTAACTCCTCTTAAGGACAGTTTCTCTGACACAGATTAAACATAGTCCTGGATGAAAAAGCACGGTCAATAGAGTACCTCTTGATAGAGTTTTTAAGTCCAGGACTATGTTTAATCTGTGTCTGGGAAACTGCCCCACAGTGTTTTAGAATGAGCAAAGGATGATTTAACTCTTCTGTTATCTACAGTATGTGATTTATCAAGCAGGTTATTTTAGTGGTACATTCATGTCACATAAGCATATGTTGTTCCTGTCCTTGGTTAAATCCCATCACCCTCTCTCATGACAAAATATAGGAATCATCCCAAGGTGGTGTAGGAATCATCCCAAGGTGGTGTAGGAATCATCCCAAGGTGGCGTAGGAATCATCCCAAGGTGGTGTAGGAATCATCCCAAGGTGCTGTAGATATCATCTCATGTCATGTAGGCGGGGCACAGGTCGCTGTAGGCTTGGTTGGTTTCACAGCAGTTCAAATAGACTTCTCCCTCATCCCCAGCCTGGGCCTGACTCCTCCCCCTAGTGGTGACAGCAGACACGTGATCAACATAGTGATCAACATAGTGATCAACATAGTGAGCAGCTAATTATAATCGCATACACAGGAAGACAAATGTAAAACACACAAATATGATTTGTTCATCATGCTCTTACTTTGGTGCTTTTGCAGGTCCAGTAAATCCTGGAAGTGCATGGAAAATACATCWCAGTAAATCAAACCAACACTCACAATGTCTGAATGAACATTGTAGGCTTTTCAGAAACCTACTACAGTCCTATATTTTGATCATTTACAAACTGAATCATAGATTGAAACATAGGTGCCTCTATTTGGGTTGGCCAAATAACAACACATTACTTCCTGTAACTACAGTAGCCTACATGTTATAATTATAACTCTGCAGTATAGCCGAACACTTGGCAGAACTGTTGATACAGTGGAGTACACTTGACAGTGTCACTCACCTTTGGCCGGTGCACTCGTGGTGGCCAAGGTCTCTTGACCGGCCCTCTCTTTGGCCTGCTGCCTCCAGAGCCACAGCAGCAAYAAGGGCAGTAAGACCCCGGCAAGGAGAAAACAGCACCAACCCTGCCACTCCTGCATACACACTGCCTAAGGGGAGAGGAGGAACAGTCAATTGAACTGTATTGACATTGATGTGCCACAGGCTTACACTAAAATGTTAAACTTTACAAACCTATGCTATAAAGTACTACTGTGCATCAAATATTGATACATACATTGAACAGCAGTGTTTGACAACATACAACTATTGATAAATGCAATCCAAAGTTATAAAAACAGAATAATGACATAATAAGAGGCGGAGGTGTTGGAAGGTGTTGCTAACATTTACGATAGGCAAATTTCAATTTACAAAAAAAAAAAGACGTTTTCATCTTTTGAGCTTCTAGTCTTGAAATCTATGCAGCCTACTCAATCACTTTTTATAGCTACTGTTTACAGGCCTCCCTGGGCCATATACAGCGTTCCTCACTGAGTTCCCTGAATTCCTATCGGACCTTGTATTCATAGACAGATATATTAAAATTTTTTGGTGACTTTAATATTCACATGGAAAAGTCCACAGACCCACTCCAAAAGGCTTTCGGAGCCATCATCGACTCAGTGGGTTTTGTCCAACATGTCTCTGGACATACTCACTGTCACAGTCATACTCTGGACCTAGTTTTGTCCCATGGAATAAATGTTGTGGATCTTAATGTTTTTCCTCATAATCCTGGACTATCGGACCACCATTTATTAATTTGCCAATCACAACAAATAATCTGCTCAGACCCCAACCAAGAGCATCAAAAAGTCGTGCTATAATCTCAGACAACCAAAGATTCCTTGATGCCTTCCAGACTCCCTCTGCCTACCCAAGGACGTCAGAGCACAAAAATCCGTTAACCACTAACTGAGGAACTCAATTTAACCTTGCGCATACCCTAGATGCAGTTGCACCCCTAAAAACTAAAAACATTTGTCATAAGAAACTAGCTCCCTGGTATACAGAAATACCCGAGCTCTGAAGCAAGCTTCCAGAAAATTGGAACAGAAATGGCGCCACACCAAACTGGAAGTCTTCCGACTAGCTTGGAAAGACAGTACCGTGCAGTATCGAAGAGACCTCACTGCTGTCGATCATCCTATTTTTCCAACTTAATTGAGGAAAATAAGAAACAATCCGAAATGTATTTTTGATACTGTCGCAAAGAACTAAAAAGCTGCATTCCCCAAGAGAGGATGGCTTTCACTTCAGCAGTAATAAATTCATGAACTTCTTTGAGGAAAAGATCATGATCATTAGAAAGCAAATTACGGACTCCTCTTTAAATCTGCTTATTCCTCCAAAGCTCAGTTGTCCTGAGTCTGCACAACTCTGCCAGGACCTAGGATCAAGAGAGACACTCAAGTGTTTTCGTACTATATCTCTTGACACAATGATGAAAATAATCATGGCTTCTAAACCTTCAAACTGCATACTGGACCCTATTCCAACTAAACTACTGAAAGAGCTGCTTCCTGTGCTTGGCCCTCCTATGTTGAAAATTATAGACGGCTCTCTTTCCACCGGATGTGTACCAAACTCACTAAAAGTGGCAGTAATAAAGCCTCTCTTGAGGCTATCGGCCTATCGGCCTATAGGCCTATATCGAATCTTCCATTCCTCTCAAATATTTTAGAAAAAGCTGTTGCGCAGCAACTCACTGCCTTCCTAAAGACAAACAATGTATACGAAATGCTTCAGTCTGGTTTTAGACCCCATCATAGCACTGAGACTGCACTTGTGAAGGTGGCAAATTACCTTTTAATGGCGTCAGACCGAGGCTCTGCATCTGTCCTCGTGCTCCTAGACCTTAGTGCTGCTTTTGATACCATCGATCACCACATTCTTTTGGAGAGATTGGAAACCCAAATTGGTCTACACGGACAAGTTCTGGCCTGGTTTAGATCTTATCTGTCGGAAAGATATCAGTTTGTCTGTGAATGGTTTGTCCTCTGACAAATCAATACATTTCGGTGTTCCTCAAGGTTCCGTTTTAGGACCACTATTGTTTTCACTATATATTTTACCTCTAGGGGATGTCATTCGAAAACATAATGTTAACTTTCACTTCTATGCGGATAACACACAGCTGTACATTTCAATGAAAAATGGTGAAGCACCAAAATTGACCTCGCTAGAAGCCTGTGTTTCAGACATAAGAAAGTGGATGGCTGCAAACTTTCTACTTTTAAACTCGGACAAAACAGAGATGCTTGTTCTAGGTCCCAAGAAACAAAGAGTTCTTCTGTTGAATCTGACAATTAATCTTGATGGCTGTACAGTCATCTCAAATAAAACGGTGAAGGACCTCGGCGTTACTCTGGACCCTGATCTCTCTTTTGACGAACATATCAAGACTGTTTCAAGGACAGCTTTTTTCCACCCGGGGTTCCGCTAGCGGAACACCCCAATATTCCGCTGCCTGCGAGCGCGAAATTAAAAATATTTTTAGAAATAATTTAACTCCACACATTAAACAATCCATACAGCAATGAAGATAAACATCTTGTGAATCCAGCAACATGTCCGATTTTTTAAATGTTCGCGAAAACTCAATATATATTTATGTTAGCTCACCACATAGCAAAAACAAGCTATTATATCACCGATAGGTAGCTTTTAAAAAACGACAAGATATAGTAATACATTAAGTCACTAACCAAAGAACAACTCATCCAGATGACAGTCTTATAAATGTTACAACATAATTTATGTTTTTTGTTCGAAAATGTGAATTTTGAGGTATAAATATATGTTTTAACAATGCGCTACATCAAAATAGCACGACACAGCAGACATAATTAAGAGAGAACGTGAAATACAAAATACTACTCATAAAACATTAGAAAAATACATGGTGTAACATCATGAAGAGGTAGAACATCTTGTGAATCAGCCATATAATTTCCAATTTTTTTAAGTGTTTTACACGGCGAAACACAATATAGAAATTATTTAAGCTTACCAAAATGAAAACACAACCGCATTTAATTCACCGCAAAGATAAGCTTTAGAAACAGCATAAATATAAAATCATCACTCATCCATTTGGAACACTTAAATGCAGGATGACCGTCTTATAACATCATGTTAACAAAACATTTATGTTTTGGTTCGAAAATGGTGCATATTTAAAGCTGAAACCGTGGTATAACATTGTGAAATGTAGCAATCTATTCGCAGAATGTCCGGATATATTTCTGACACTGCACTAATCTGACCAAAAACTCATATAACTTTAACATAAATACTTGTTTATGGTCAAATGAAAGATACGACTGGTTCTTAATGCAACGTGTGTTAGATTTTTAAAATAATTAGTAGGGAATAACAGCTTGCGTTATTGCGAGACAGCGCCGCTAAATAGGGCGGAGAATAGGACTCAACATTTACCAAAAATAACCGAAATAACATCATAAATTGGTTCTTACTTTTGTTGAGTCCATCGAATCTTGTACAGGCAAGTCCTTGAGTCTAGAATAATCGTTGTTTGTTTTGAGAATGTCTTTTCTCCTGTCGAATTAGAGCAACCTTAGCTAGCCAAGCTGGCGCGAACATGTCCATCTTCTCTCGACGCACAACAACGAAAAACTCAAAGTCCCTGATAAGTTGAATAATCATGATAAAACTCGGCTTGAAAAACCATACTTTACGATGATTTATCAATGTATAATATATCAAGAGCCGGAGATTTGACGTGTAATACGAACGTTTTTTTCAGAAGCAATCTGGGTTCTTTTCGCGCATCGAAGACAATGAACATTCCAGACGCTGTCCTCCAAAAGCTCTTGTTCGACCTCAGAACAGCTAGACCCCCTTTCACCTCCCACTCCTGTTGACATCTAGTGGAAGTCGTATGAAGTGCATGATATACTCCATAAGATAGAATACAGCCAGTTGAATGGGCAGGCCTGAAATGAGCTCCGATTTCTAGATTTTTCACTTCTGTCGGGAAAGTTTGCCTGCCAAATGGAGGTTCTGTTATTACTCAAAAGATATAATTCAAACAGTTTTAGAAACTTGAGGAGTGTTTTCTATCCATAGTAATAATAATATGCATATTGGTAATGATATAGAATAGAGTAAGGCGTTTCCATTTGGGCCCAGATATCTAATACTTCCCCAAAGTGAAATAGCGACCGCTCACCACTAGAGGTTAACACGACTCGCCAAATTGGGGCAAGAGTTGCAATATATCAACGAGAAAATAGCCAGCGATTGGAAAGTACTCAGTTTCAACGGGATGGGCTATAGCTGGGGATCAGCTTGTGGAGTGTCAGCAACAGGATTGTCAGTGCAAAAACAAAACTGCCGCCAACAGGAACGACATTCTCTGAAGAAAAGAGAAAAGAGAGAGAGAGGATGTATGTTTCATAATTAACCGGCTCATGTGTATTGTAAC
>NC_036849.1:29879568-29885554 GCF_002910315.2 Salvelinus sp. IW2-2015
AACATACAAGATGTCACGCCCTGACCTTAGTTCCTTTGTTATGTCTCTATTTTGGTTTGGTCAGGGCGTGAGTTGGGGTGGGCATTCTATGTTTTTGTTCTATGCTTTATATTTCTATGTGTTTGGCCGAGTGTGGTTCTCAATCAGAGGCAGCTGTCTATCGTTGTCTCTGATTGAGAACCATACTTAGGTAGCCTCATCCCACCTGTGTTTTTTGGGTAGTTGTTTCCTGTTGTGTGTCTGCACCAGCCAGAACTGTTTCGGTCGTTATTCTTTGTTATTTCAGTGTTCATTTAATAAATATGGACACGTATCACGCTGCACCTTTGTCCTCTCCTTCCAACAGCCGTTACACAAGAACTCAAGTCCTTTTGTTCACCTGACCTAGAATTCCTCACAATCAAATGCCGACCGTATTATCTCCCAAGAGAACTCTGCTCGGTTATCGTCACAGCCGTGTATATTCCCCCGTAAGTGGATACCAAGACGGCCATCAAGGAACTTCACTGGACATTATGCAAACTGGAAACCATATATCCTGAGGCTGCATTTATTGTACCTGGGGATTTTAACAAAGCTAATCTGAGAACAAGGCAACCTAAATTCTATCAGCATATCGATTGCAGTACACGAGCGAGTAACACTTTCGACCACTGCTACTCTAACTTCTGCGATGCATACAAGGCCCTCCCCTCCTTTTGGCAAATCTGACAATGTCTCCATATTGTTGCTCCCCTCCTATAGGCAGAAGCTAAAACAGGAAGCGCCCGTGCTTAGGTCTATCCAATGCTGGTCTGACCAATCGGATTACACGCTTCAAGATTTTTTCGATCACGTGGACTGCGATATGTTCCGGGTAGCCTCAGACAATAACATTGACATATACGCTGACTCGGTGAGAGAGTTTATAAGGAGATGTTGTACCCACTGTGACTATTAAAACCTTCCCGAACCAGACACCATGGATTGATGGCAGTTTCCTGCAAAACTGAAAGCACGTGCCACCGCATTTAATCATGACATGGCGACTGGAAACATGACCGAATACAAACAGTGTAGTTATTCCCTCCGTAAGGCAATCAAACAAGCAAAGTGTCACTTTATAGACAAAGTGGAGTCACAATTCAACGGCTCAAACACGAGACGTATGTGGCAGGGTCTACAGTTAATCACAGATTACAAAAAGAAAACCAGCCCGTCGCGGACATTAACATCTTGCTCACAGACAAATTAAACAACTTCTTTGCACTTTCTGAGGACAAAACAGTGCCACCGATCCGTCCCGCTACCAAAGACTGTGGACTCTCCTTCTCCGTGGCTGACATGAGTAAAACATTTAAACGTGTTAACCGTCGCAAGGCTGCCGGCCCAGACGGCATCCCTAGCCGCGTCCTCAGAGCATGCGCAGATCAACTGGCTGGTGTGTTTACGGACATATTCAATCAATCCCTATCCCAGTCTGCTGTGCCCACATGCTTCAAGATGGCCACCATTGTTCCTGTTCCCAAAAAGGGTTATCCTTTGGAATAAATGTTGTAGATCTTAATGTTTTTCCTCATAATCCTGGACTGTCGGACCACCATTTTATTACGTTTGCAATCGCAACAAATAATCTGCTCAGACCCCAACCAAGGAGCATCAAAAGTCGTGCTATAAATTCTCAGACAACACAAAAATTCCTTGATGCCCTTCCAGACTCCTTCTGCCTACCCAAAGACGTCAGAGGACAAAAATCAGTTAACCACCTAACTGAGGAACTCAATTTGGCCGAAATAAACCGCAGATAATCTCAACCTTTAAGTCTTTACTGAAGACTTATCTCTTCAGTAGGTCATATGATTGAGTGTAGTCTGGCCCAGGAGTTGAAGGTGAACGGAAAGGCTCTGGAGCAACGAACCGCCCTTGCTGTCTCTGCCTGGCCGGTTCCCCTCTCTCCACTGGGATCTCTGCCCCTAACCCTATTACAGGGGCTGAGTCACTGGCTTACTGGTGCTCTTTCATGCCGTCCCTAGGAGGGGTGCGTCACTTGAGTGGGTTGAATTACTGACGTGATCTTCCTGTCGGGTTGCGCCCCCCCTTGGTTTGTGCTGTGGTGGAGATCTTTGTGGCTATACTCGGCCTTGTCTCAGGACTGTAAGTTGGTGGTTGAAGATATCCCTCTAGTGGTGTGGGGGCTGTGCTTTGGCAGAGTGGGTGGGTTATATCCTTCCTGTTTGGCCCTGTCCGGGGGTATCATCGGATGGGGCCACAGTTGTCTCCTGACCCCTCCTGTCTCAGCCTCCAGTATTATGCTGCAGTAGTTTATGTGTCGGGGGCTAGGGTCAGTTGGTTATACCTGGAGTACTTCTCCTATCTTATCAATGTCCTGTGTGAATTTAAGTATGCTCTCCTAATTCTCTCGTTCTCTCTTTCTTTCCTCTCTCGGAGAACCTGAGCCCTAGGACATACGTCACGGCAAACCGGCAGATGACTCCTTGCTGTCCCCAGTCACCTGGCCTTGCTGCTGTTCCAGTTTCAACTGTTCTGCCTGCTGTTATGGAACCCCTACCTGTTCAACTCTTAATGATCGGCTATGAAAAGCCAACTGACTTTTATTCCTGATTATTATTTGACCATGCTTGTCATTTATGAACATTTTGAAAATCTTGGCTCTCTCTAATCTTCTCCTTCTCTCTTTCTTTCTCTCTCTCGGAGGACCGGAGCCCTAGGACCATACGTCAGGACTACCGGGCATGATGACTCCTTGCTGTCCCAGTCCGCCTGGCCCTGCTGCTATTCCAGTTTCAACTGTTCTGCCTGCGGTTATGGAACCCTACCTGCCCAGACCTGCTGTTTTCAATTCTTAATGATCGGCTATGAAAAGCCAACTGACATTTATTCCTGATTATTATTATTTGACCATGCTTGTCATTTATGAACATTTTGAAAATCTTGGGCTCTCTCTAATTCTCTCCTTCTCTCTCTCTTTCTCTCTCTCGGAGGACCGAGCCCTGGGGACCGGGCGTCGGGCGGTGCCGGGCGTGATGGCTCCTTGCTGTCCCAGTCCACCTGGCCTGCTGCTATTCCAGTTTCAGCTGTTCTGCCTGCGGTTATGGAACCGCCACCTGTCCCGCGACCTGCTATTTTCAACTCTTGATGATCGGCTATGAAAGCCAACTGAAAATTATTCATGATTATTATTTGACCATGCTTGTCACTTATGAACATTTTGAACATCTTGGCATAGTTCTGTTATAATCTCCACCCAGCACAGCAGAAGAGGACTGGCCACCCCTCATAGCCTGGTTCCTCTCTAGGTTTCTTCCTAGGTTTTGGCCTTTCTAGGAGTTTTTCCTAGCCACCGTGCTTCTACACCTGCATTGCTTGCTGTTTGGGGTTTTAGGCTGGGTGTCTTACAGCACTTCGAGATATTAGCTGATGTACGAAGGGCTATATAAAATAAAATAAACTTGATTTGATTTGATTTGATCCTATGGGGACAGACAAAGAACCCTTTTAGAACCCTTTTGTAAGAGTTAGTCTGATCTGTAATCTGTGTTTATTTGAGTACACAAAGTAGTTTATCATGTCCCCTCCTATCTTCCTAGAGGGACTCTCCAATGTGCTGGTGTCATCCACACACAAGGACCTGGTCACATGGAGGGGCAGAGTGTCATCCTGTCTGATGACTCTGATGTGAAGGGAGGCCGAAGGAGACAGGAATGAGTAATCACTGCCATGAGGTGACCAGCATTGAACTGGCGCGTTCACTGAGAGGGAGCTCCGTTCCATCGGTCAACTGAAGTCAATGTAATTCTCCGGTGGAACGTTATTCAAATGTATGTTAACAAACATTCTATAAGATTGATTCAGTACATCGTTTGACATGTTTCTACTGACTGTTACAGAACTTTTGGACATTTCGTCACGTATAGTGGACGCGCTTTGTGACTTTGGTAGCATGTTTGGTAAACAATTCCAAAGTAGCTACTTGGACATAAATAACGGACATTATCGAACAAATCAAGCATTTATTGTGGACCTGGGATTCCTAGGACTGCATTCTGATGAAGTTCATCAAAGGTAAGGAAACATTTATCATGTATTTTCTGGTTTCTGTTGAGTCCAACATGGCGGCTAATTTGGTATTGTTCTGAGCTCCGTCTCAGATTATTGCATGGTTTATTTTTCCGTAAAGTTTTTTTTGAAATCTGACACAGCGGTTGCATTAAGGAGAGTATATCTATAATTCCATGTGTATAACTTGATTACATCTACATTTATGATGAGTATTTCTGTTGAAACGATGGGCTATGCAAAATCACTTGATGTTTCGAACTAGTGAATGTAAGGCGCCAATGTAAACTCAGATTTTTTTATATAAATATAAACTTTATCAAACAAAACATGCATGTATTGTGTAACATGAAGTCCTATGAGTGTCATCTGATGAAGATAATCAAAGGTTAGTGATTCATTTTATCTCTATTTCTGCTTTTTGGAAAGCTATCTTTCGCTGGAAAAATGGCTGTGCTTATTGTGGTTTTGTGGTGACCTAACATAATCGTTGTAGTGCATTCGCTGAAAAGCATATTTGAAATTGGACGCTTTGGTGGGATTAACAACAAGATTACCTTTTAAATGATATAAGACACATGAATGTTTGAGGAATTTTAATTATGAGATTCTGTTGTTGAATTTGTCGCCCTGCACTTTTACTGGCTGTTGTCATATCATCCCGGTGACGGGATTGCAGCCATAAGAAGTTTAAGTTGGACTCATTAAAACTAGTTTTTCAACCACTCCACAAATTTCTTGTTAACAAACTATAGTTTTGGCAAGTCGGTTAAGACATCTACTTTGTGCATGACATAAGTCATTTTTCCAACAATTGTTTACAGACAGATTATTTCACTATAATTCACTGTATCACAATTCCAGTGGGTCAGAAGTTTACATACACAAAGTTGACTGTGCCTTTAAACACTTGAAAATTCCAGAAAATGATGTCATGGCTTTAGAACTTCGTAGGCTTATGACGTCATTTGAGTCAATTGGAGGTGTACCTGTGATGTTTTCAATGCCTACCTTCAAACTCAGTGCACTTTGCTTGACATCATAAGAAATTTCAAAGAAATTAGCCAAGACCTCAGAAAAAAATTGTAGACCTCCACAAGTCTGGTTCATCCTTGGAGCAATTTCCAAATGCCTGAAGGGACCACGTTCATCTGTACAAACAATAGTACGCAAGTATATGGGACCACACAGCCGTCATACTACTCAGGAAGGAGACGCGTTCTGTCTCCTAGAGATGAACGTACTTGGTGCAAAAGTGCAAATCAATCCCAGAACAACATCAAAGGACCTTGTGAAGATGCTGGAGGAAACAGGTACAAAAGTATTATATCCACAGTAAAACGAGTCCTATGTCGACATAACCTGAACGGCTGCTCAGCAAGGAAGAAGACACTTCTCCAAATCCGCCATAAAAAAGCCAGACTACGGTTTGCAACTGCACGATGATTGTACTTTTTGGAGAATGTCCTCTGGTCTGATGCTAAACAAAAATATAACTGTTTGGCCATAATGACCATCGTTATGTTTGGAGAAAAAGGGGAGGGCTTGCAAGCCAAGAACACCATCCCAACCGTGAAGCACTGTGGTGGCAGCATCATGTTGTGGAGGAGCTTTTGTGCAGGAGTGACTGGTGCACTTCACAAAATGGATGGCATCAGAGGAATGAAAATGATGGGATATATTGAAGTAACATCTCAAAACATCAGTCACGAAGTTAAAGCTTGGTCGCAAATGGTTCTTCCAAATGGACAATGACCCCATGCATACTTCCAAAGTTGTGGCAAAATGGCTTAAGGACAAGAAAGTCAAGTATTGGAGTGGCCATCACAACAAAGCCCTGACCTCAATCCTATAGAAAAATTGTGAGCAGAACTATAAAAGCATATGCGAGCAAGGAGGCCTTAACCCCAAAAAACCTGGGAACCTAAAG
>NC_036849.1:29886606-29892696 GCF_002910315.2 Salvelinus sp. IW2-2015
AACCTTGCGCAATACCCTAGATGCATTGCACCCTAAAAACGAAAAACATTGTCATAAAACTAGCTCCCTGGTATACAGAAAATACCCGAGCTTTGAAGCAAGCTTCCAGAAAATTGGAACGGAAATGGCGCCACACCAAACTGGAAGTCTTCCGACTAGCTTGGAAAGACAGTACCGTGCAGTACCGAAGAGCCCTCACTGCTGCTCGATCATCCTACTTTTCCAACTTAATTGAGGAA
Source organism: Salvelinus sp. IW2-2015 (assembly GCF_002910315.2). Classification (NCBI taxonomy): domain Eukaryota; kingdom Metazoa; phylum Chordata; class Actinopteri; order Salmoniformes; family Salmonidae; genus Salvelinus; species Salvelinus sp. IW2-2015. The sequence goes on from NC_036849.1 coordinate 29,886,846, forward strand.
AATAAGAACAATCCAAAATTTATTTTTGATACTGTTGCAAAGCTAACTAAAAAGCAGCATTCCCCAAGAGAGGATGGCTTTCACTTTCACGCAGTAATAAATCATGAACTTCTTTGAGGAAGAAGATCATGATCATTAGAAAGCAATTATGGATCCTCTTTAAATCTGCGTATTCTCCAAAGCTTAATTGTCTGAGTCTGCACAACTCTGCCAGGACCTAGGATCAAGGGAGACACTCAAGTGTTTCAGTACTATATCTCTTGACACAATGATGAAAATATCATGGCCTTCTAAACCTTCAGCTGCATACTGGATCCTTATTCCTACTAACTACTAAGAGCTGTCTCCTGTGCTTGGCCCTCATATGTGTTAACATATAAACGGCTCTCTATTTCACCGGATGTGTACCAAACTCACTAAAAGTGGCAAATAAAGCCTCTCTGAAAAACCAAACCTTGACTGGAATATAAGAAAAAACTATCGCCTATATCGAATCTTCCATTCCTCTCAAAAATTTAGAAAAGCTGTTCGCCAGCAACTCACTGCCTTCCTGAGAAGAACAATGTATACGAAATGCTCAGTCTGTTTTAACCCATCATAGCACTGAGACTGCACTTGTGAGGTGTAGAGACCTTTTAATGCGTCAGACGCAGCTCTGCATCTGTCCTCGCTGCTACTAGACCTTATTGCTTGCCTTTACACAATCGATCACCACATTCTTTTGAGAGACTGGAAACCCAATTGGTCTACAACGGACAAGTTCTGCCTGTTTAGATCTTACTGTCGAAAGATATCAGTTTGTCTCTTAATGGTTTGTCCTCTGACAAATCAATACATTTCGTGTTCCTCAAGGTTCCGTTTTAGGACCACTATTGTTTCACTATATATTTTACCTCTTCGATGTTATTCGAAAACATAATGTTAACTTCACTGCTATGCGATGACATCGACAGCTTACATTTCAATGAAGTTACACCAGCTCTGTCAGGAGGAATGGGCCAAAATTCACCCAACTTATTGTGGGAAGCTTGTGGAAGGCTACCCGAAACGTTTGACCCAAGTTAAACAATTCAAAGGCAATGCTACCAAATATTAATTGACTGTATTTAAACTTCTGACCCACTGGGAATGTGATGAAAGAAATAAAAGCTCAAATAAATCATTCTCTCTATTACTATCCTGATATTTCACATTCTTAAAATAAAGTGATGATCCTAACTGACCTAAAACAGGATATTTTTTACTAGGATTAAATGTCTGGAATTATGAAAAACTGAGTATAAATTTATTTGGCTAARGTGTAYRTAAACTTCYGACTTCAACTGTACATATGAGATGAGTAACGCGAGATAGGTAAACATTCTTAAAGTGGCATTATTAAATTGACTAGTGTTCCATTTATTCAAGTGGCCAATGATATCAAGTCTCTAGGTAGCCAGCCGACTCTCTGTGCTATTGGTGGCCGTTTAACAATCTGATGGCCTTGAGATTAAAGATGTTTTTCAATGTCTCTGTTCCAGCTCTGATGCACCTGTACTGACCTCACCTTCTGGATGGAAGTGGGGTGAACAGGTAGTGGCTCGGGTGGTTATTGTCCTTCATCATMTTTTTTGCCTTCCTGTGACATCGGGTGTTGTAGGGGTCCTGGAGGGCAGGTAGTTTGCCCCCGGTGATGTGTTGTGCAGACCCCACCACCCTCTGAAGAACCCTCCGTTTGCAGGCGGTGCAGTTGCGATACCATGCGGTGATACAGCCTGACAGGATGCTCTCAATTGTGCACCTGTAAAAGTTAGTGAGTGTTTTCGGTGACAAGACACATTTTTTCAGCCTCCTGAGGTTGAAGTGGCGCTGTTGCGTGTGCGTGGACCATTTCAGTTTGTTGGTTAATATGTACACAGAGGAACTTAAAACTTTCCCCCTCCTCCACTGCTGTCCCGTCGATGTGGATAAGGGGGTGWTCCCTTTTTTGTTTCCTGAAGTCCACGATCATCTCTTTTGTTTTGCTGACATGGAGTGTGAGGTTATTTTCCTGACATCACACTCCGAGGGGCCTCACCTCCTCCCTGTAGGCTGTCGCCTCGTTGTTGGTAGTCAAGCCTACAACTGTAGTGTCGTCTGMAAACTTGATGATTGAGTTGGAGGTGTACATTGCCACACAGGATGAACAGTGAGTACAGGAGAGTGCTGAGAACTCACCCTTGTGGGGCTCAGCGGAGTGGAGATGTTGCTTCTTACCTTCACCACCTGGGGGTGGACCATCAGGAAGTCCAGGGTCCAGTTGCAGTGGGCGGTGTCGAGACCCAGGGTCTCAAGCTTAATGATGAGTTGAGGGTACTATGGTGTTGAATGCTGAGCTGTAGTCAATGTACAGCATTCTTACATAGGTATTCCTCTTGTCCAGATGGGTTAGGGCAGTGTGCAGTGTGATGGCAATTGYATCGTCTGTGGACCTATTGGGGCGGTTAGTAAATTGAAGTGGGTCTAGGGTAACAGGTAGGGTGGAGGTAATAGGATTCTTGACTTGTCTTTCGAAGCACATCATGGCGACAGAAGTGAGTGCTATGGGGCGATAGTCATTTTGTTCAGTTACCTTTCTTGGTTCCAGGTAGAACCATATTGGGTTCCAGGTAGGACCCATTTGGGTTCCAGGTGGTACCCTTTTTGGGTTCCATGTAGAACCATCTGTGGAAAGGTTTGACCCCATAACCTTAGCCTCAACCACATTAACCACACCCCTCTAGCCTGACTACACTTCACATGCCACACCATGAACACATTGTCTTTGTGTTGCTAAACCATACCCATCAACACACTCATCAAAGAAATGTTCAAAGCCAAGAGTGGGGGGTGTAGATTGTAGGGACGGACGGTGGCCACTACCCACCTCATCATCGTGTGGTGCTTCGTCTTGGTCTTCTTCCTCGTAGTAGTCTGTAACCTGCTCATCGCCCGTGCCCTGCTCRCMCAGTCCCCYACCCAGACTCGGGGCTCCAGTTCATCCCAGCTCCGGGGGGTTAAGGGCCAGGCCCTGCAGATGCTGTGTGCCGTGGTGGGGGTGTTCGTGGTGTGCTTCCTCCCCCACCACGTGTTCCAGGGCCCCTGGACTCTGGCTGTACTGGAGATCAAGGAGGGCTGGGGCAGAATGGACTGGGGCCAGCGGACCAGGCAGTGGCTTAACGACGCCCACCAGGTCACCTTGATGCTGATGGGGCTCAACTGCCTCCTGGACCCTGTAGTGTACTGCTTCGCCACCAGGAAGTTCCGCCTCTACATCAAGGACCATCTGAAAAAGGTGGGGRGGGGGAAAGGATGCTCGGAAACAGCCATCACACACATTTCTATGGTGGAGTGCAAGAATGTGAGYCAGCGGCTCCATAGCGAACAGMAGCAGCTCAAGGTTTAAATCTCTAGATGACATTGTATTGTAGATATTGTGTCTAATGCTAATGCTGACTGTTGTTAGTGACCACATCCTCAGGATGCTTCATTCCATCACACCCACACCTAACAAGGCACACACAGTGCAGAACATGCACTCTGCTATGTAGCCTCATGTTCATTCAGACACATTCACATGAACAGATGCACCACCCAGAGTATGGTTCCCCTCTAGATGTCTTCCCTGTAGGGATTTGTCATGGCCGCTGTGCCAGCTATAATCAGTGCTTTAAAATCTTTGGACCATTGATTCTTTGTTTTCACATTTCAGTTGTACTGTACATTGTATCTCACAATGTATCTTACAGTTTGATCTTGTGACTGACTTGCGACTTCAACTTCATCACCGCTGTTTCTTCCTGTTTTTCTAGTGTAATCAGAGGAGTTTAATCAGATGAGAGAAGCAGACATTGTATAGGGAACTGGAGCTTCTATTAATGATTGCAAAATAGCTCTACAAACTCAGTCCCAAGCCACTAGACTAGATGCTTAGATAAAATGGATATCAAATTACATTTTAAATATCACATGCGCCAAATACAACAGTGAATTGCTTACTTACAAGCCCTTAACCAACAATAGTCCTATCACTGTTTGAGCCTTCTAAATTGGGTGCTGAACAATAGCTGGTCGTGAGCAAGGAATTAAAAAATCCTTGGTCTTGAGCACCTAATATGGGGGTTGCTTCGTCTTGGTCTTCTTCCTCGTAGTAGTCTGTAACATGCTCATCTCCCGGGCCCTGCTCACTCAGTCCCCTACCCAGACTCGGGGCTCCAGTTCATCCAAGCCCCGGGGGGTGAAGGGTCCTGCAGACGCTGTGCGTTGTGGTGGGGGTGTTCGTGGTATGCTTCTTCCCTGACCACATGGTACTGGAGATTCTATGACAAAAAAAAGCAGATGTTTCCAATGTGAGAGAGTTGAGAGATGGTAATTCTTATCTCCCCTGTGTATGCATTGGCATGCTTCCTGTTGAAGGGGCAATCCAGAATTGGTATACCACATTTTTTACTTGGTAATTCTTATCTCCCTCGTGTATGCATTGTCATGCTTCCTGTTGAAGGGGCAATCCAGAATTGGTATATCACATTTCTTACTTTTAAGTTAATTATTTATAGCTATTGATTCTTTAATAATATTACTTTTAAACATGTGTGTGTGTGTGTGTGTGTGTGTGTGTGTGTGTGTGTGTGTGTGTGTGAGACTGTCTTCCCTCCAAGGCTTTAAATTGTTCTGTCTGTGCTGTTGTAGTTACGCTGCTTCCTACCTACCAGCTAGCTACAACAGTCCTGGCTGTTGCTATGGGGACCACACTGTCAGCCACCACCACATTTCACCCAGAGGTCTCTGACTGTCTCTCCATGGTCCCAGTGGCCGGCTGTAACTAGTTCTGTTGTCATGGGGATGGTTCCCTGTTAATATTTAGTTCCTATCGCAGCATTTTAATGTGAAAAGTTGAAAATGAATGGGTTCTCATAAACGCATGGAAACTCAACTAGCTCATTTGAAATAGGCCTAAGTGCAACTTCTATTTATGCTGCAGCTAAGAATGTATAAACATATTCCATGGGAATGCGTCCACTGTGTGAGCTCTGCAAATGGAACCGTTCTGCGTTGCTCCGGTAGCTCGGTCCCCTCCCATGACATGAGTAGGTCAGATCACATCATTCAGATCACACCTCTTGACCTGTTTAGTCAACATAGTAATATGTTCAAGATTAAATATTTATGAAAGAATGCATTAATATAAGTCTGTGGGTCTCTTTAGGGGTAGGAACTAAAATAAGAAACCAGATCAGTGGCCTTGTGGTGGAGTGGCCCTGCGTTTGGAAGGCTGGTGTTCCAAATACCAGCTGTCATGACAAAGACAAAATTTGTGACATGATACCTCTCTGCTTGGTACTGGATTGGGCCTAAGGCCATGTGATAGACTAGTGTCCTTTTCAGGGGGTGTACATCAAGCTGCCTCATGCTACAGAAACAGGAAATAGGCTCTTGCCCTATGGACATTCTGGTTCAGACAAGGCTTATTTACTTACTTGAACTTAAAGAACAAGACTTGCATGCAATGATAACTTCTCAATGGCTTCATCTTTCTGCCTCTGTTTTAGATTTCTTACTAGGCATTTTTGAATGTCCTTTCAGTTAAACCATTGACTGTAGGGTATTTCCAAGCTCACCAAGTCATTCTGAAAGAGCAATGTCTATGTTATCCACAGTGATCTGTTCTACAAAGGACAACTTAAGACAACACAGGTAATTAAACACCCTGCTCTCGATTCTTCCCCACAATGTATGGATTTGGCCACTGGGTGGTGTCCTATCCTCATCTATTTAGACAGTTTCCCGATCAGCCAAAAGTGGCAGAATAAAGAGCACACATATCTCCTATTGGCTGAGATTCTACCTGTCCAAA